>NC_064851.1:127252768-127385268 GCF_024139225.1 Suncus etruscus
TCTATAAAAGCCTTGTTACTGGCCAATACCACTTGTTAGCCATTTAACAGTCTGTACACACATTGCTGGGACAAAAAAAATCAGAGATACTTAAATGAGTTAAATCATTTTTGATATTTAGGTTGATTTTGATTTTTTTTAAAAAAAGTAATGAGTTTTATCTTAGCTAATTTTAGAGTCTTAATATAAAGAGGAAACCCTTTTCCCGAAATAGCCCAACTCACCTGGGGGCTTTTTCCATATCTCTTGTTTTTCTCTTGAAAAAACAGTTGAGTGAAACAGATGTCCCTGGGCATTATTCCAGTAGATGAGGTTTCTTTTCCAGTCAATATCCAATAAATAAATGTTCCAAGGATGCTCTTGAACTAGAGTTCTCTCTATAAAGGTTCCCATAAAACCAACTTTCAACAAATAGAGATGCTTTCCAGAAGAAAACATAAGTTTTAATTCTACCAAGAAAAAGGAGAAATGTGTTCTTTGACCACATTACAAGTAAGACCCATGTTCCCATACAGAGCAAATTCTCTCTTCCCTCAAGTTGAACTCAAGCTCACACTCCTTTGTAAAGTGTCCTCAGAGAAGGAGTTACTTGGACAAATGAAGGCAGTATCTTGAGAAAACAAAGCCTCAATTTTAACAACTGAAAGATCTAAGCAGCATCATGAGGCTTAGGCCTGATTGTTTCAGTTAACTCCATCATATCATTGAATCCTTGCATATAGCTCACAGTGCTTAACATAAAACAATAAAGACAGGAAGTATAATGGTGGTTATAATGGTACCTTAAGTTATAATGGAAGATAGGGATAATGAGTTATTGTTTGTTTAGTTCAGGCTGGGCAAGACAAAAACAGTTTTAGAAATGGTTGCACAAAAATGTGAGTATAGGGCTGGAGCGATAGCGCAGAGGTAGAGAGTTTGCCTTGCTTGCAGCTGACTCAGGACCCGGACCAGGGTTCTATCCCCGTCATCCCATTGGTCCCCTGAGCTAGGAGCAATTTCTTTTTTTGTTTTTGTTTTTAAAAAATATGGGACGCTTCAAGAATTTGCGTGTCATCCGTGCGAAGGGGCCATGCTAATCTTCTCTGTATCATTCCAATTTTACTATATGTGCTGCCGAAACGAGCACAGGAGCAATTTCTGAGCAAAGAACCAGGAGTAACCCCTGAGCATCCCTGGATGTGGTCCCAAAACAAATAAACACACAAAAATATGAGTGTACTTAAAGCCACTGAATTATATACTTAAAAATAAGCATATGGTAAATTTTAGGTTATATTTAAATACAGTAAGAGCATTTACCCAGGAGCTGCAGAAATAGTCAGAGAGGCAAGGTACTTTTTTTGCATATAACTGCTCCTGGTTCCACCCTACCACCACATATAGTCAATTCCCTAAGCACTACTAGGAGTAATCCCTGAGAAGAGAGCAAGGAGTAATCCCTGAGAACTACCAAGTGTGTAATCCAAAACAAAAAAGTTATTGGGTCTTTTGATAACAAAACTTGTTATTAGTTTATAAGTATAAAGGCAATTGATTGAGAGAGTGTGAGAGAGAAGCAATATACCTTTCCTAGAGCAAGGCAGGGATAGGAGTGGGGTGGGAGGGAAACAGGAGACATCAGTGACAGGATGGGTATACTGATGATGGATGCTGTACATTATATTACTGAAGCCCAACAATAAACAATTTTGTAATCATGGTGTTTAAATAAAGTTTTAAAAAAATAAAGTAATTGATCCAAAATGGAAGCTAACATGGAGCATGCTTCCTGAGCCAAACCCCTTGCAAGTCATATACTTACCAGTACATGAACCAGAAGGTGAAAGAAACATTCCTTCTGGACATATACATCTATAACCCTTGGGATGGACAGGTGATAGGAGACATAAGTGGCTACAAGAACCTGGAGCACATGGCTGGTTTCTACCTGGTTAAAAATAGAAATAGGATAAACTGAATTTCAGATGTATTTATTCATATTGATTGATTCAGGGGGATATCTTGAGCACCTTGCTGAGGAATATCAGGGACCCCTCCCTAAATAGCAATACAAACGCCTAATAATGCTTTTAAATATAAGGCATTTGTCTTAGCTTTTGTACTATCTCTCCAGTCCTTAGCCATACTAATTGAAAACTTAGTTCTCAAGGACAAAGTTTGCCTTATGAGGAATTCCAATATGTTTTCTACTTTCTTTTTTTTTTTTTTTTTTTTTTTTTTTTGTGGTTTTTGGGTCACACCCGGCAGTGCTCAGGGGTTATTCCTGGCTCCAGGCTCAGAAATTGCTCCTGGCAGGCACGGGAGGACCATATATGGGACGCCGGGATTCGAACCGATGACCTCCTGCATGAGAGGCAAACGCCTTACCTCCATGCTATCTCTCCGGCCCCTGTTTTCTACTTTCTAATTAGGCAAACTTACCTTTGAAGTCCTATGCTCTCTTTTCTTTTAGGTGTTTACAATGACCTATATATATGGTAGCCTGAGACCAATAAAGCTCCCTCAGATCTTATTCTTTAGACTTAAGGCAAATTGATCATCTTACTTGCTTAAAGAAGACTTCCTTAGAAGCAGAGAGTGATGTAGGCATGTTAAATTATTTGATTAAAAATAAACAGATTAAAGAAACTTTTTCTGAGTGGAATCCAATATAGAATTTCAAATGAACAGAAACTTGTAACATCTAGTCAACTTTCATATATTTGACTTTCTTCTATAAGAAGAATTCTGGATTTGGTTCAATTTTCTGTTAATAGTGGTCATATCCATGAGTTTTAGGCCCACTGTTTCAGGTCCACTGCTTTCTATATTTCAGACATAAAAAAAAAAATATGGCCGCTACTCTGGATAAACCCAAGTTTAGAATACATTTTCAAGTAGATGCTTTTATTCAGTTTATCTGAGTTAGAAGTCCTACATAAATCTGGAATGATACCCAGAACATTTCCCTTGCGTCAAATAGCAAATTCTAGCAACAGTCTTAGAGAGTAATTTGAATACACCCAGTTTCACATTTCTTTATGATTCATAACATTTCAAATGCAAACTGTGTACTTACTCTTTGGCTGCTGGGATTTGTGGAGGATTGAGAAAGCATCTACAGAGGCAGTTAGTAGTGTCACTCTCTCTTTTGGGGTGTGGGGTGAAGTACGAACAAGGTGTACATTATTTGCCCAGAAGAAAGAGTTCTCAAATACAGCTAGTCCCACTGGTTCTTCGCCTTCCAAAAAGACCTCAGGGAAGGTGTACCTCCCACTGCCGTCCACATTTATTGTCTCTATGGACTGAAGAGTTAGAGGCTCATGAGAACATGGTAGACCAGATGACATAGTTACATGACTAAACATCATTTTTGTTTGGGGGCCACATTCAGTGATATTCTGGGCTTACTCCTGGCTCTTTGCTAGAGAACACTCCTGGAGGTCTTCAGAGTATCATTGTGGTGCAGGGTAACTGCTTAAGCTCTAAACTTACTGTTTGGGTCCATGACTAAGAATTTTTAGATGTTATGTTATCAACTGAATAGAGATGATCTCATTTTGGGAGTCATGCAGGTTAATTCCAAATTAGTGGGCTAAGCTATTTCTTATGAAACCAGGGTCACATATATACAATACAGGTATTCTTGTCCATTTGTAAGCATTATGCCAAATCATTTCTCTAACTGCATTATGAGGTAGGTAGTTTATCTCTTTTCAGAGAGGGTAATATTAATGCCTCCCCTCAAAGAGACACTACAGCTAGAAAAGAGCAGTTAGGAAATAAGTGTCCTATAAGTATGCCCCCTAAATCTAAAATTTTAATTATCATGCCATACTACAATATGAAGCTTCCAAATTGAGATAATGCAAATTACAATATTAAAAACTAGAAATATTGGTATAATACATGAAGTCCCTATGTAACTGCATGCTTCCAAGAAAGTAGCCTGCCATGTTATTAAGTTAGTTTAGTGTCCTGACTTTAACACAGAGTATGACTATATCACAAAGATATTCCAATGCTGAGTTCAATGTAGCATTTTCACAGATGTCCCAATAAATCTTTCAACTCATATTGATTTGATATCACTTTATCAAAAGATATAATTAAACCTTGCTTTTCTTCAAAAATGACATCTTACTGAATTAATGTAAGGTAATATAAATTTGTACTTACCTAATACTTATACCAAGTCCTTGCTAAAATAATTTGCCTTTCCAGCTGGATCTATCTACATTACCTTTTTATAATCACTGATCCAGTAGAGCCTTCCAGTCAAATGGTCAAGTGTCAGGTCTCTGGGCTTCTCCATGGTTACAAAGGCAAGTGTTTTCCTATCAGAGCCATCCATTCCTGCACTTTCAATAGTCCTTGAACCTCTCTCACCTTGATTTACCCAGTACATGTACCTGAGAAAGACCACAATGTAAATGTAAGAGAACCTCTTCTCTACACATTACATTATACATTATATATTATATAATTATTATTATACATTATTATATACATATACAATATTCTTGTAAAAATATTCTCTCTTTTTATTGCTGGGGGGAGTTACACCCAGTGGTGCTCAAGGCTTACTCCTGACTCTGCACTCAGAAATTACTACTGGCTGGCTTAGGGGACCATATAGGGTGCAAGGGATCAAACTTGGGTCAGTCACATGCAAGGCAAATGCCCTATCTGCTGCACTATTGCTCCAGCCCCTTTGTAGAAACATTCTTATTGCTTCTATATTCTACAAGAAAAGCGCAGCTCCCCCAATTTTACTGTGAAGACCTGAAACCTTGCGCTATAAAGACAATCACAATTTCTGCTTCTAGACTTGGTAGACGTTGCAAAGTTTGGCCTCATATTTAATTAAAACTTCACCATTAAAAATTGAGTGGACCAAATAGATTTAGGCTGACAGATTTGAAGAGGTCTCCTCTTAAACATCTAAGATAATCAATGAATTTTGGATATAAACAAAAACATATACAAAAAATCCCAACAATATGACAACTTACTTTTTTGCAGGAAACACTACTAGCTGCTCTGGAACAAGGTCCTTTTCCAAGACTTTGGCATAACCTCTGCCATCACTTAAGCCAGCACAAATGGTTCTAGTAAAGCTACTAGCCCAATACAACTGCCCGGTGAACCAATCCAAAGAGATACTGTTCACTGCTTTCAGTTCTCGGGGGAAAAAAAACAGGGGAGTGTTATGTTCTTAGGTTTGTTTTGTTGGTTTTGTTTTTGTATTTAGGCCAAACCCAGCTATGCTCAGACTTACTTCTGATCTACACTCAGGAATTACTCCTGGCAGACTCAGAGGATATGGGATGCTGGAAATGAAAGCCAGTTTTCTGCATGCGATGCTAGCACCCTACTCTCTGTACTAATGCTTCAGCCCCTATGTTCCTGTATTCTTCTCCAATCATTGCACAGTTAGAAAAGAGACCTGCAGGAAGTGTCAGGACCACATACTCAGGCTTGAGCACAACAATCTAGCCTGGTTAGCCAAGTATCAGTTCCCCAGAGCAGTGTTTCAGAATTTCATCACAAAGAAACTCAAACAAAACTTTCTGCTTCTTTGGATATTAAGCTTACACAATAAGATGCATACACAGGATGCAGGGTTTCAACATTCAGTGGACCAAAAAGAACCTAGCAGAAGTATATAACCAAGGAATCTAAAAGAATGTAACCACAGCTTGGAGGCTAATAATAAATTAATGTTATTAGATATAAAATATAAAATGACATATATATATGAATAAATCTAAAATGAAACAATACATATAAATATTTACTATAGAATTATTATAAACTCAACATTCCTTCCATAATCTCCTACCACTCCTCTCCTCCTGTATTTGAGAGAAGCATTCTACTTATCTCACCCATTGACATTGTCACCGTAGTTGTCAGTATAGTTATTTTTACTCTTTGTGGTGAGCTTCATATCATGAGCCAATCCTCCCAGCCCTCATCTTTATTGTCTCTGAGCATTATTATAATAATATCTTTTGTTTTTCTTAAAACCCATAGATGAGTGAGACTATTCTGTGTCTATCTCTCTCTCTGACTTATTTCACTCAGCATAATAGATTCCATGTACATCCTTGTATAGAAAAACTTCATGACTTCATCTTTTCTGAGAGCTGCATAATATTCCATTGTGTATATGTACCACTGTTTCTTTAGCCATCCATCTGTTGAAGGGCATCTTGGTTGTTTCCAGAGTCTAGCTATTGTTAATAGCACTGCAATAAATATAGGTGTGAGAAGGGGATTTTTGAATTGTATTTTTGTGTTCCTAGGGTATATCCCTAGATTAACTCAACATCTTAACTACTAGTAGAGGACCACACTGAAGACTCATTAACATGTATTATTGAACCTTGATACTTGCTTGAAAAGTGCTACTGTTCCACCTTAGAGATATATTTATAAAGGGTTTGTAATCCTTCCCCCAACTTCCTTTTTTCCTAAACTCTTCTTTTGGTATGTAAAAGCCCACCTAGATTACCAGCCCTCTCCCACCCTACTGGGTGGGGTTCTGGATAATAAAGAAAAAGTGCTGGCTTTGGGCAAGAGAGAGAAAGTTCATGGCTTAAGCAACAAAGGGCAGGGAGAACTCAGCAAAGAAAGCACATGGCAGGTAGGCAACACATGGTAGAGGCTGCACATAGCAGAGAAAGGTCATGAGAAAATAAATTGAGCTGACTCCAATGAATATCTTTTCTGACTGCTTGGTGCATTATTTCTCCACCACTACCCTGCTTCATCAGACCTGTCTGCCGAAGGGAGCCTTACCCAACTTGTGGACTTTATTATAACTTTATTTTTATTTACAGGGTTGATATCTATGACACTTTGTTATTCAAGGTCACATACCTAGTGATGGGGCTGAGACTTTCCATGACCTGAGCCTATGTCCCCAAACTTCCTTTTTTTGCTGAATGCACTTCAGTCTTACTTAGATTATGAAAGTACTCACAGAGCCAAATTAAGTCTTATCTCAAATGAGGATTTTATGTGCTTTATGATTCATGACAAGTAAATCACAGGAAGTTTTCATATGTATAATATATCTGTTCTACTATGTTTAAACTTAAGATGAAAACACTCTTAATGCCAAGAAATATACCTGGATAAAGAGGAATAGAATTTGGTTTCCCAAGGACAAACACATTTAGAACTTCATCCACCCAGAAGTACATTCCTCTCTCGAAATCAAATGTAACAGAAGTGGGCCTGGATTTTGTAGGTATCAGAATCTCATATATGCCTGTTTTTCTCTCCAGGACACCAATTCCTTGATTTGATGCAATGAGAATCTTCATGGCATCATCTACAATAAAAAGTAGAAAAGAAGAAAGTTTCTTACTATTCTTGATAATTAATTTGTTTTATCTCCCATGCCCCAGATCTACATTATTCATGAGTACTGATTTTAAAAGTAACAGAAAATAATCTTGTTTTTTGCTGATAAAAAGCGTTAATCTCAGAATGTTGACATTAACAATTTAACTTGATTATCTAGTTATTTTTTAGATTCAGCCCTTCTTTGCACAACGTGGTCAAATGTTATTAAGTGTCTCAGACACCAAGTTAAAATTTCATTGTCTAGGTCTTTGAAATATCTCCCCAAATGAACTATAGAGTAAAAATGTCATTTAAAATATACTTAAACTGAAATCTATAAGGGAGAGGGATAGGATATGGGGGGGGGGTCACTGAGAGGATGGTAGAGGAAAGTGGATAATCTGGTAGAGGGTGTGGGGTTGGAATGTTGTGTGCATGAAACACTATCATAAACAGTATTATCAATTATGGCACCTCAAACAAAATTTAGAAATTAATCAGTTAAAAATTAAAATATACCTAATAGCCCCCAAATACATCAAGAATGCTAGAACAGCAGATTCTTGATGGCAAGAATAAAGTCATCTCTAATACTAATTTTAAAATTATTCACTAGTGTAATTTTTACCTATAATTACTAATACAGAGAGGAGGAAAGGCTTTGCTCCAGACATTGAAACATACCTATTACTCGACAGTCAGTGCCATTATGGAGCTGGTAACCTGGAGCACAGTTGCAGGTGTAAGAGCCTGGTGTGTTCTGGCAGAGCTGGCCACAGGGGCTATACACCTCAGAGCACTCATCCATATCTGAAGATAAGAGGCAAAGATGAAAAAAAACCCAGGAACAAACTCTTGAGTATTGCTATTCTCTGAGGCCACTTCATTCAACATATATAGGAAGAGGACATCATTGAGCTGGCTGCTAAACTATATAGCAAATTGCCCTCACAGTAATTCTATGCCCCTAATAATTCCACAGATGCACTCTAAATTACTTGGCTGGTATTAAATACTGTGAGCTCTATAGCCCTGGTAACATTTTGAGGTGTCTCTCTAATCAGTCAGAAACAAGTTCAGAATGATTAACGTTACTTCCCAGAGTTCACTGCTCTGCCATGTCAACATGCTGTGCCACCAGAGATGATAAAGTTATCCTGAGATGGGATAACTTTCATAATTTATGCAAGGTTCTAGAATTTCACAGTCAACTAACAAAAACCCTTTAAAATGTGAGTCAAGGGAACTAAGAGTTTTTTTTTTTTTTTTGTTTGTTTGTTTGTTTTAGTAAGGGGTATGGTTCCTTGGGGACATTGCCAGAAAACTGTATTCCTTCAAAACTAGAGTCTTAAATTAACTGATGCCTTCCATGGTCATGCAACAGTAAAGTGATTACGGTTTAGGCTTAGTATAGGCCTGGCCTAGATTTGCTCTCCGCCAACACATGGACCCCAGTGCACAACTAGATGAAGCCCTGGAGGCCCCCAAGCTTTAGTAGGTGTGGCCTTAGAGACAACTCCCCAGCACAGCCAAGCTCAAGTAGCAACATTTCCCCTAAAATTTGCCTTAATACAATGGACCCATTGACTGAAAATCACCATAAAAAGCCATTCAGCTTCTTGAACACCATTTGGGAGACACTCCCTCTACCAAAATTCAAAAACAAAAATAAATCTATTTTTAAAATAATGCCTTCCAAGCCTAGGAGAACAACTATTTATAGCTACAAATCAAATTTAGAAGCCAATTAAGCCACAACACACTGGACTATCTCATCCCAGAAAAATATATAATTTCTTCTTTACATAGTTCTCAGCAAGAGCCTAGAGGAGGGGTGTAGAGATGGCATACACAGCCCTCAAAGTCCTGAAAACAACTCACTTTAGGTTTCTGTGGAAACTTAGATTTAATGATCTTATCCAAACATCCTTTACAATTTGATGAGTCATCCTCTGGAGGGATTTATTTTGGGGCTCTTCTAGCAGTGCTAAGGATCTACTTTACTTGCTCTCCGCTTGAGATTTTTTTCCCCAGGAGAACTTGGGGGAGTCACATAGTATTTTAAACATAAACATTTTTTAACATAAACATTTTTAAGTTTAGTTTTAATGCTATCTAATAAACCAGAATTTTTCTTCCTGTCCTTTGCATCTGAGTGGGTGGGACTGAAGGTTGAATGTCTGAAGAGAAAGAGAATATAGAGTTAGAGTCAGCAAGGAGGTTCGGAGTGGTAGGGAGCAGTTATGATTTAGATCACAGCAATACGACAATAATCATTTTAGCTTTCTGATCACACCTAAAGTTCAAATCTACCACACACCTTTTAATGATTAGTTCTACGAAATAGCATGTATAACCTTTATTGCTGCAGACTAAACATAAATTTATCTCCTCTCTCCTGATGTCTTAATTGCATTTACCAAAAGAAGAAATGAGACTTGGAGGATTTTGTGACTTAAGGGAAGCTGGCTAGAAGGAATAAGCAACAGAAAATAAGCATTGGTCCTGGCTTCAGAAACTCTTCTGTCACCCCTTCCTTAGACATGGCCATAGAGAGTCAGAGCATTCATTCCCAGACCAAGGAATTTTGTCAGATAACGATGCTAAGTTGAACATTTTCTCATTAGATCTGCACTTTTTACAAAATAGGAGAAAAACAAGAGTTGGCAGCATATGAGAAAATTCAAACTTTGTAAATTGCTTGTGAAAAGGTGAAATGGTATAATTCCTAGGAAATAGTTCAATAGTTTCTAAAAAAAAAAAAAAAAACCCATCAATAACAAGTTAAACCTAGAATATACCCTTTAGTCATGCAATTCAATATTGGGTATATATTCAAAAGAACTAGAACCACAAACTCAGACACTGGGACAGTCATGATGTCATGGCAAACAAATGCTGAAAGCTGAAACACAGGAGTGTACTAAGAGGCAAACACAATGTAGCATTGTGTATACATTGTATTATTATTTGATAAAAGAAAAAAAATACTGGACCAGAGAGGTCATTCAGGGGTAAAGCTGTGTACCTTGCATGGGGTTAACCCAGTTTAATTTACAACCCCATGTAGTCCCCCAAGTTTCACTGAGACCTCCCCAAATATCACACAGGTGGCCTGGGTAATACCTGGCAGTACTGGGTCTGAGCAACACATTCCATCCCTCCCATTTAAATGCTTTCCAGACTCCCTAAGAAGCACCAGAAAGGAATGCCTGGTACCCATAGCATCACTGAGAAAGCCTCCCAACGTTTTAAAGAAAAGAAATTTAGGTACATGGCACAACCTGAATAAATCTTAAAAGTGAAAGAATCCAAGGTCTGGGGCAGTGGCTCCAAGTGCTGAAACACATTGATACCCCAAGATTGCCAAAAGTGACTTCTAAGCACTGTATCAGAAGTAGCTCCTGAGCACAACTCCTCCCCCCAGATAGTCACACACACAAAAGAACATAAGATTATATGGTTTCATTTATATGCAGACCGGAATAGAAAAGCTAATATACATAAAATGGGTCATACCCAGGGAGAAGAGGGGAGAGAATCAATGTTGAATAGTCCAGTTTCTGATGATAATATGATGATGACTAAGTCCTAGAAATAGGTTGTGTTGATATCTGCACAACATCATGACTCTATCAGTGGTCCTCAAACTACTGCCTGTAGGCCACATATTGTATTTGTTCCCATTTTTTTTTCACTTCAAAATAAGATATATGCAGTGTGCATAAGTATTTGTTCATCCCAGAAGATCCCACATATCAGGACTCCTGCTGCTCTTCTACTGGTATGGCTGGGAATCTGGGCAGACAGCTGGCCAAAGGTCTCCTGGGCTGACCACTTGGTCTAGAAGTCCGAGATCCCCTCATGTCAGACTAGCCTTCAGGGCCAGGTCTGGCAGCTGGGCTCTGGGGAAAGGGAGGAGGAGGGAAACTCCTCTCCGATGCATACTGGACTCCCCTGCAGCTGTGTTTTTTCTTACTAATACTCATTTTCAAAATTGCGCAGGTGCAAAGCATTATCTAAAAATGTTCTTTATTCTAGACAGTTCCTAGGAAAGGAAACAGAATGCCAAAGATTTGGATAACACTCAAATAGATCTTTAAAAGTCAGTCTATTTGTGGATGTGACTTACCGCACTGACTCCAAACTGAAACCATAAACAAATATATATATTGCCCCTATCATGTATTGCATCTCCCCTACCCCTGTGTCTCTTCTACCCCCTCATCTCCTGATATCTTCCTCTAATTTAACCCTCTTTACCCTTAGTTCCTAACTTGGTAGGCACCAAGACCAAACTCCTGCCCCAACAGACCACCTTCCTGCTCCTCAGTGAAAGCACCCTCTGGGTTCCCCTTCTCATGCCTCGGCATAGAACTACAACCAGCATGCCTGCTGACTCATGCTTGATGGCCCCTCTTAACCCCACCAAACCGTGGACTGTTGCATGATATAAGAATCAGCTCCAGCAAAATTCCCAACTCAAGGACACTATAGAGTTCCGTAATTCCACAAAGCATGTCTCAAACTCAGTTCCAAGGCCTGTGATATGAAAAGTACCTTGGCTTTTACTCCCCACAAGAATATATCAAAAGACCTAATTGGGAGTCTTATATTGCCTATGGAAGCTCAATACCTGTATAATATTACATCTTAAGATGTGTATTCCTAAATATACAGGTTGCCTCCTCCACCACTTGTTTTATTCAAATACCTTTTCTTTTTAACTCAGTTTTATTTATTTTTTCTAATTTAATACATACATCTTTTCCCTATCCTTACCATTTTTGGTGCTGCTTGGTACAAAAAACCTTGACTGAGATAAAAGCTCAGATCAAAACCAGACCACAGAAACTGTGTGTGCAGCCTGTCATCCTTACCCACAATAGCACCAGCAACACAGTATGACACCATACGTTTTTGTATGGGCACAGTAAAAAAAGGGGAAACCATAAACAGAAACAAGATCTTATCTTCTAGGGATAAGAATTCACACTTTTTATAGAAGAAGGGTGCCTTCCATCCTGAACATGTGTCATGTGGATACAACGCAGTCTCCAGGAGATTGGACAGTGTTAGTCCAATCCCAAACCCCAGATCCCAGACGTAGAACTGATACAGCTACAGGCAACACCACCAGGAACTAAGCTCCATTGGGAGATTTATAACACTGCTCTGGCACCAACTTCTGCCAGTTTTGATATGACAACCGGGAAAGGACAACTTGACCTAAGACCAGGTTGTCCTATCACATCACCTAACACTAAATGGAAATCAAAAGAGGTATCGTCCTTTGAACTGTGAAAAATAAGAGCACCAACAACAGAAAACTGACATTGACAACCGTGACTGAACAGAACCTACCTTGGGACCAATAAGGAAAACCCTACCCTAGGCTGTAGCCCAGGACTCCAACAACAACAACAACAACAACAACAACAACAACAACAACAACAAGATTTCTTATTGCAGAGGCTCAACCTGGACAACAGAGACTGAGCAGAACCTTTGGATCCATAATAGCCTAGGCTTCGGCTTAGGGACTGAACAGAAACAGGGAGCAATTGTTACAGAAGACTGAACACAACAACAATGATGGATAGAAACCAAAGAATCATAGACTCTAACCTAGACCCTGACCTACAACCTGCACAAATACCAAGATCGCTAGCTACAGTGGCTTGATTTTCTCACACACAACTGAGAGGAAAGTTTCCTGGCACCATAAAAAAGCTCACTGGATATTTTATTTGACAGTTCTTTATGTCCTGTTGTGGTGTTTCACCTTCTTTTTCCCTTTTGTCTCTCAAACCAAGGATGAAAGCCTCTAGAAGAACTTCGCCCATTTCCGGAGTATCTGATTCTTTTTGTCTTTTTTTTCTCCAGGTTATTACTTTTCTCTTCTTCAAACAAAACCGCATAACTTGAACTATCTAGTTCCGCCTCCCAGTTGGGGGGGGGGGAGATAAGAGAGGTACCAAGACCAAATAGGTGAAGACCACTAAGTAGTAAGCTAGGCACAGAGGGGACCACTTATTCTAGCAGCCCCTGAGTAAGGGATGAGGATATGGGAAGAAGGACAGGAACGGAGGTGGAGGGAGGACAATTCAGTGATGGAAATTCCCCTGACTTTATGTTAATATGTACCTAAAATATTATTATCAACGATATGTAAGTCACTATGATTAAAATAAAAATTATATTTTAATAAAAAAAAAGCCTTTGGGATGGGGTAATGAGTATATATGGAGCCAGGGGTTGATCCCATGATGGTATGCTTCAAGGATGGAGAAACCCTGAATCTCTTAGGCCACAAGAATTACCTTTCTTCCCCAATGCTTACTGTGCCTATGCAAAAAAAAAAAAAAAAAAAAAAAAGTGGTGGGAAAGCCAAACCATTCCATTCCAGCACCCCTACTTTTTGTTTTGTTTTGATTTGTTAGTTTTTTAATTTATTTTCCTTCTCTTTTTTCTTCCACTTTTCTCTTTCTTTTTCACTCTTGTGGTTATTATTTGGTGATTTATTTTTATTTTTATTTGCCAGGTGCATTTTTTTCTTTTTTCTTCCATTTTTTCCCTCTTTTCTTTTCGTGGTAGTCATTAGCAATTTTTTTTCTCCCTTTTTTTCTTATCCCTTTTATCTCCAAGCTGTAAAGTGGAGACCAGTTGCACTAGCATTCTGGGGGGTAACGGAGGGATATATGGGATACATGATGGGAACAGTGGTGGAGGGAGGACAGCACAGGTGGTGGGAATGCCCCTCATTCATTGTCACTATGTACCATAAATGATGCAGTGAAATATTTGTAATGCACTTTGGTCACAATAAAATTTTAAAAAATTTAAAAAAAGAATTTGTTTATAAGTTTTGTTTTTTACTATAGTTTGGTCCTCCAATGGTCTGAGAGACAGTGAACTGGGCCCCTGTTTAAAAAAGTGAGGACCACTGCTAGATGTTTCTACTGAACTGTTCACTCAAACTGTAAAACTTTAAACCTTTTTATGTTATATAAACTTGCCCATAATTACAGTATTTTTTAAAAAGCCCCAAAGCACCTGACCTTCACAGTTTTGAGAATCTGTCTGTAACTGCCATCCAGGTGCACATGAGCACTGGACACCCCATTTAGTGTTCACACAAAGTCCCGCACAGCCTCCATTGAGCAGAGAGCAATTTTTACCTGACAGAGAGAGGACAGTGATTAGACAAAATAACACAGCTAAAGCTCCAGCATTTGAAAACTCTAGATAACACAACCCCTCATGCTCCTATGAGGAATAAAACAGCTGATCCAAAATAACCATGTGGATGGGGGGCAGTGAGACAATATAGCAGTATATATTGCATGCAACAAACCTAGATTCTATTCCCAGAACTCCATGTGACCTTCTGAACTTACCATAAGTGACTCATGAGCATAGACCCAGTAGTAAGCCATGAGCATAACCAAAAGCCATGGGTATAACCAAAAGAAAAGAAGAACCTTTGGCAGTACTAGTTGTCAGTTCTGTTTGGCCTATGTCAGGTTTGTTCCCATTTGCATCATCTATTTCCTAGCTTTCTTTTTTCATAATCTACATGTGAGTGAGGCCATGGTGAGTGGTGGAAAAGAAAATGAATCCTAGAGCAGTGGTGAAGGGCTGTTGATACTCTAGAGGTGATGATGGTGAAATAGTTTAAGTAAATATGATAGAGTAATACAAATACTCTTATCAAACATGTTGTCTTAAGAAAAGTAAATTGATTTAAAGGTAAAAAATAATAAAAAAAATTTAAAGGTAAAAAAGTAAATTGATTTAAAGGTAAAAAAAATAAAATAAAGGTAAAAAATAACCTGTAACTTTGCCTTCTTACCAGTGAATAACGTGAGGCTGTGGAGAAATTTATAGTAGAAAGTGGGGTGTCATGGAGCAAGAGAATAGTATTGTAGATTGACAACTGTAGAATTGATAGTCTATAGTTTCAAGGGTTGAAGTGGGGGAGATAGGAGATGGAGGGCATTGGTGGTGGGAGGGTTGCACTGGTGATAGTCTATAGTTTCAAGAGTTACTGTTGACTTATGGAATGGGGAAGTGATTATTTTCTCTATTTTCTGTCAAATCTATGGTCACCTCTGACTCTACACTCAGGAGGCGTTATAATTTATTAATCCCAATCACAATAGCTGTAGTTGGAACTATTGTTGACATTTTGAATATTTCATACTTGTGTACTTGAGCAGAAAGCTTAGTTGGCAGCCTTGAATAATATCAAATGCCTTTCAGAGCATAGATCTGAAAGATAGACCATGGTTAGGGAAAGTAGGGCAGTGCTTAGGGCTTACTCCTGGCTCTACACTCAGAGATCACACCTGGTGGATTCCACAGGACCATGTGGAATGCCTGAATGAAACCTGCATTCAAAGCAAGTGCCTGACCTCAATATCACTTGGACTCTGAGGAAACACAATTTTAAAGATACCTTCTGAAGTTGAGAAAAAGCATATTAGTTAGGATACAGGCCCAGCATTCAAACTGGGTTCAATTTTTGGCATCACCTGTTCCCCTGGAGGCTCTGAGGACTAGCCAGTATGACCCTGGAAGCTTCCAGCTATCCTGTATATAAAGACCCGAGCAGCCTCACATCTTTGAGCTGAATCTTAGCCTGATTTTCTAAAAATCAGTGTTGAAGTTCATGGACCTCCTGAGCACCGGCTAGAAGCCTCTTCCAAAAAAATTATTAAAAAAACTTAAAAATTAAAAAATCATTTTTAGAACAGATGTCCATTCTCTCTATGTGTGATTTGAAGCAACAGTGGTTTTCACACAGTGGATCTGCTTGCTTTATATCTCTCCCCCAACCTCCAGGACAACCTCCAGGACACCAGACAACAATCTTGGTCTGTTGAATCCTTAGAAATTTTCTTATTCTGTCTCCAGCAAGTGATTGGCTCCCTGTAACAAAGTTTGTATTGTTTACCCCAGAATTTTATTTATTTATTTTTTTGGTTTTGGGGTCACACTCGGCAGCGCTCAGGGGTTACTCCTGACTCTAGGCTCAGAAATCGCTCCTGGCAGGCTTGGGAGACCATATGAAATGCCGGGATTCAAACCACCAACCTTCTGCATGCAAGGCAAATGCCCTACCTCCATGTTATCTCTCTGGCTCCAGACCCCAGAATTATAGGGTCAATATACTTTAATAAGACCTTCAGCAAGTCTGTTCTACCTATGCTACAATATGAGAACCACTCTGGAAGTCTTACTGCTCGAAGAATTGGTTCACACTCAATAGACCAAATCCAGGGGGAGAATTGGGCATAATCAAAAAGAAAGAAAAAGTTTTGATTTTCTCACAAAATTGTGATGTAAAGATACACAGTAAGGGAGTAACAGAGCCAAAGACAATGATTTGGGAAGAGTTTGCTTACAGAACTGAAATTGCTGTGGAGTGGGGGTGAGGTGGGATGTATGAAAGGGAGGGGTCCTAGGGACTTTAGGGGAAAGACTCCAGTGATTGTGAAATGTTGGAATGATGAACACACAAATCACCATTAACATTATTTAAATTACAGAATCTTAATCAGTAAAGATAAAATAAAAATTAGATAAATTTAAAAATAAAGAGAAGGGACCAGAGAGATAGTATAGTAAGGCATGTTTTATCCCTAGCACCCCATAAGGTCACCAGAACTCTGCCAGGAATAATTACTAAGCACAGATCTAGGAATAAATAATAAAATATAATAGATAACAATATTGTTTTCTATTATATATTTGTGAATTATATATTATGTTATAATATATATTATATATTGTATATGTATTATATATTCTATTATATATTTGTGTGGTATAGATACCACACAAAAATAACAGATAAGTGATTCATCTTTGAAGGGTGATTGCTTATGAAGAGTGAACCTCAAGGCATTTTCCGAGTTTGCCAATGTGTACACTATTTAACTAAGCACTGAACTACTCAAACCTATCTTCTCCCTCTCACACTCAGCCAAGCAACACACTTCTTACCACATGTCATGGGTTCATCCGTGCCATCAGTACAGTCTGCTTTCCCATCGCATATCAGTGATTCTGGGAGACACTTCCCTTCATCACATATAACTGTGCCCTCCAGACAGGAAGCTGTACAGGAACAAAGCATTTTTTTCTTTGCATTGACAAAATATCTGCGTATGTTGTGTGTGTGGCATGAGCTAGAAAGGGGTACAGCATGTAGTAATATTACCATAACCCAGGTAGTGACATTTCTCTAACTCAAGGGAACTCTAAGAAAAAAAGTAATTTTTGGAGGGAGGACCACACCTGGCAATGTTCAGGAGCTATTTCTGGCTCTGTGCTGAATGACCCCTCCATGGTACTCAAGATAAGGTATGTGGTGCAGAGAATTAAATCTAGATTGGCCACATGTAAGGAAAATACCTTACTTCCTATACTATATATACAGCCCTAAAAAGTCATCTTTTATAGTAAAGTTTTCAGGGAATTTAAGTTATAACTTCATCAAAGAGATGTTAAAATGTGATCAGTACAGAGCTGGAGTGGTGGCGCAATCTGTAAGGCATCTGCCTTGTGCACGCTAGCCTAGGACAAACCATGGTTTGATCCCCTGGTGTCCCATATGGTCCCCCAAGTCAGGAGCGATTTCTGAGCGCATAGCCAGGAGTAACCCCTGAGTGTCACCGGATGTGGCTGAAAAACAAACAAAAAAATTTAATAAAAGGTGTGATCAGTAGATTGAACTAGTATTCAGACAAAATGAAGATATTATTAAAAAGTTCAAATTAAAAAAATAAGTTCAAATTTAAGTAGTTTTAAAGTCCATCATCCTAGCCTTGAAGAATTTTCTGAAGAAATTATTTCATGATTTTAAAATGTTATCAACTAATATATTTTATTTAAAGTATTTAATTCTAGAAAAAGAGATGGGGTGGGACTGTGGCCTCAGGAGAAGCTGAAGGCTCCACTCATGGGGTCAGGAAGGAAATATGACCTTCATGAGTTCCTTGAGGATTTTGTCCCTTCCCCAAGGAACCTCTCCATTCTCCATTTAGGACACCAAGATGGAGGCATTTATGAGGAGTCATCATAATATTCTTGTGTTCAGAAATCCTGTACATTGGCAACATGGAGCCTGGAAATCTCAGCAATTGTCCAAGCACATGTAGCTGAGTGATTAATTCTAGCACATTGTCCTATTTCCACAATAATTTAAATTTTGATTATTGCTAGGCAATATCCTGTTTTTAGATATAAGAAGACAGCTTTAGTCATAAGATGAAGATGCAACTTGCAAAATGCAGGCCTATGGAACAGCCTTTCCTTTCATAGAGATGGGGGACATGAGTAAGACTCACCACACATTTCCTCATCAGAGGAGTCACCACAGTCATCCACACCATCACATTTCCAGCTGTTGGTGACACACAAATTATTCTTGCATTGCCACTGTCCAACTGGGCAATGACTCTGAGGGCAATGGGCTTCCTCGGATCCATCTTCATAGATCTTCTGTATGTTGCAAAGTTCCTGGGTATCATGACACTGAGCATGTTCTGGACACTTGATTTTGGAGTCAGGACAAGCTGGAGATAGCTCTGAAAGGAAGGTAGGAGATGATTCCTTAGTTAGAAACTATACTTGTTTATGTAGGTGCTTCTGATTTGCTTATGGACTTTGGCTCTATAGAATTCCAGAACTTAAAGAAAGGTTAACCATTGGAGATAAGACCATTCTTGTATAGCCCCCAAAGAATTCGGAGATCAAACCCTGCAGTCAGCCTCAAGGACTACTCCTGGTTCTGTACTCTGGAGTGACTCTTGGCAAAGTAGGAAAACTATTTGTAGAGTCAGGATAAAATTGGTTTTGTCTGCATGCAAGGCAAGCACCTTACCCCTTGTACTATTTCTCTGGCCTCCAAAGAACTTTTCAGAGGTTAATAAATTTAAAAATCATTATTTTTAAAATATTTATTAAATAGAGTAGTGAATAAAAAATCACCTGTAACACCAGAGATAATGTGCCATATAGGCTGATTAGTGATTACTGCAAAAGGCCCTTTAGTGACTGGCTCATTACATAAGTGCCAAGTATAAAATACCGTGCATGTTCATCAGTGGCACTCTTAAACAGAATATTATAAAAGATAAAGACTTAAACACTACCAGAAGTGATATGGAATAATTCCTGAGCAACTTTGGGTTCAAAGTCTCTCAAAATAATATAGCAAATCTGAACAAAGAATTTAATACCTACCACAGTTAACCTCGTCTGATCCATCCAAGCAGTCACCAATGCCATCACAAAGCCAGTGAAGAGAGATGCATTTTCCGTCATCACACTGCCAGGTCTGCAGGTGTCCCTGACATGTTTCCTCTGTGGCACAACAGCAGTGTCCAAGAAGACACACAAAGAAAGGCACATGTCAGGTTGGTATACTGCTTTTTTTATTTAGATTTAATTATGGTTGTTTTTTATTTGGCAAAGATAAAATGAATGCCTTTTTTGATTCCCTATTCACTGGAGTCTACCCTATTCACAGGTCTATCTGTCCTATCCATGATTCTACTAAAAACACACCAAGTGCTTCCTTCAGGTCCATTTCTTGATATGGTTTATTCTACTGTCATTTATTCCACCATCCAGTAAAACCTCCCATAATAACAAAAGTATTTGCATCTCATTGTCCATCATGGTAGCCACTAGGCAACTGCCTACTGAGCATTTGAAATGCAGAAAACAGAACCATTTTGTGTACTTAAATTTAAACCCTTTCATGTAAACACTGAACTCTGTAACATACCTACCAAGTTGGCAGGCAAGGGGTATGGGAGAGAGGTTGATGGTTGTGTGATGACAAGAGTATAGAACATTGGTGATGGGAGTTGACATTCATGGTGGAATTTGTGTTGCAATATTATATTCCTAAAACTCAACTATTAATAACTTTGTGAACCATAGTTCTCTAATTAAATAAAATATTTTAATAATATTTAAAAAAAATTTAAACCCTTTCATGTGGCTATTGCTCCCTATACTGGACAGTATAGTTTCATAGATTCACTTATAAAAATGTCTTATACTCAAATCTTAGGTTCTTCTTTTGGAGAAAAACCATCTTTTTCAGAAATCAAGTTATTTCTGAGTTGAAAATATCTCTTGGTTTTCTCCCGTATCTCCTCCACCCCACTCCCATGCAATCCTGGCACTACATCAGACACAGAAAGTGTGAGAAAACTTCTTTTCTGGCATCAGTAAGTGAAACTTTGGCAGCGGGCAGTTACTGCTTTGGGTCTGTCAAAAAGACACATTAAACTCTAAACACGTGTTTAGAGTCCCTCACTTAAGCCTCTGTGTTTGTGATTATATGAGGCTCTAAAATCTAAAAATGTTTAGTTCTGGGTTTAATTAGATCTTTAAATATTTCCTCTTAAGTGGAAGAAACATTTAACAGGGGAACCTGTGGTGAAGTGGATGTGAATATATAGCACAAAGCATTTCTGAAA
The DNA here is from genome assembly GCF_024139225.1 of Suncus etruscus. Lineage (NCBI taxonomy): Eukaryota > Metazoa > Chordata > Mammalia > Eulipotyphla > Soricidae > Suncus > Suncus etruscus. Next base: position 127,273,615 of record NC_064851.1, read on the forward strand.
ATGTGAAATTTTTTCTCATCTGTAATATGATACATTTGAAGATAAGTTTTTCCTATTAAATGTGCTAAAGTGACACCCAAGAGTGTACATGAGGAATAACTAAAAGGGTTATGGGTACTTAACCATGTGTTTTGTAACTTTCCCTCCCTTTATACTTTTCCTCCCGTATACTGTGAATTCCTGAGGGAGTCTCATACAGGCTTTTGTCATGACCTGGTGCTCACAGGTCTGTTCTGAGGGCTCTGAGCAGAGTTTGAATTGCATTTTAGCAGAGATTAAGAAAATTATTGAGTTCTGGCTTTATAACATTTTTAATGTGTATTTTTTTGACATGAAAACTTCTTTTAGTTTTAGATGATCTCAAAGTAAATAAAGTGGGAAATAGGGGGCGAGACAGGAATTAAGGGACATTTCTTTCATGCACGGGACACTGGTTCAATCCCAGATACATTCTAAGTCCCTCACACATGGTCAGATGTAGCCCTGTAGAATCCCCAGGGTGATTCTGGCACAGGAGAGACTCAGCTGTACCACATCCTCAGGCCCTGTCATTAAACTGAGTGCTGCCAGGAGTGGATCCCTGAGCATAACCTGGGAAGCCTAAAATAAATAAACAAATTATATAAAGTTTGGACTTGTGTATTGTACATAACATCTAATGCATTAAGGTATTTCAGCATTTCTTATAAAGAATCTCTCTGTTACTCTACTTTGAACAGATGTTTACGCCTCGATTGCAGGCAAGGAGCCAGACTTCTGCTGGATTTTCACATCTTAGCAAGCCTAGTATACTTGTTTTGACAATAATGTGTTTAGTACTTAAACATCCATGACCTTACCCAATAAATTACTGTCAGACTGGAATACCCTATATTTCTTATTCCCATCTAAATAGGCAAATTCAGTAGAACTGCTAGCAAACAAGCAAATAGCAACAAGGATCAGAGAAAAGGTTGCATGCAACAGTGTTGTGTAGTGTTCACTGACCACACTGCTCGTCCACCCCATTGGGGCACTCCAGTCTCCCATTGCAGAGCCAGGACACTGGAATGCACATCTTGCCACATGAAGCTTGTCCTGTTTTGTTGCACTGCTCCTCACCTGCACAGGATGATCATGAAGTAAAGTCATGAGTTTCCTGGCTAACTGAGAGATAGGAAAATACTTTATGATAAGATGTAGACCAAAGCCATTTTGGAATATCGGTTATCACCTTAACTTAGGAGAACTCCAAGGGTATTGAGTACCCTATTAACTGTACGATGTTCATCAGTGAAATTTATTGAGCTATTCTTTCAGATAGTTGCAGTCTTGCCATGTGCCTCCTGCTGATTTTGTTAAGATAGAGCATACATAGACTGTGTGAAAGAGACATGAACACTTCTTCCAGCACTGACTTTATCTTAAGGACTCAGTATGGAAGTTGAAAGTTTAGAGGTCTAGGCTTGAAGTAATTATTTTAGTTTATGTTTCGACATACTGCATCTGGAATTAGTGATTGTTGCTTTTTTCCTAATCAAATGCCTTTTAATCAAATTATCTTAAAGTAGACCTTTCAGTTTTTCTTTTAAGACTTGTTTTGAGTCTGAAAAGTTTCTGAATTGTTGTTTATCCATGAAGCTATATATACTTCCTTCAAACATGAAAGTGAGTCTGGCTGGGTGCAGTATTCTAGGCGAAGCATTTATTTCATTGAGTTTTGTCACTATGTCCCACCGCTGACTTCTGGCTTTGAGGGTTTCTTGTGACAGGTCTGCTGTAAATCTTAAGGATACTCCCTTGAATGTAATTTCCCTTTTTGATCTTGCTGCTTTTAGTATTCTATCCCTATCTGTGGGGTTTGTCATTGTGACTAGGATGTGTCTTGGGGTGCTTTTCCTTAGGTCTCTTTTAGCTGATACTCTTGGGCATGCAGGGTTTGGTTGCAAAGTCACATAGTTGAAAGCAATTGATGTCAGCATGTACTAGCTGGGGGAGCATATGCTCTGTGGAGTTCCCTGGGCTGGAATTTGGGTTGGAGTTTAGACTACCTACTAGTTACATTTCTCTGGATCTCAGTTAGGTGTTTTTGTTTTCGTTTTTGCCCTATACATGTGACTTGGGAACAAATAATTTTCAGAGAAAGATTAAAAACTAAATAAACTTAAAGCCATCTGGCATACTACCCACCACTTATATGCTCAATAAAAAGAAGTATCTCTTTTGCTATCTTTTTTCAGCTGATGGTTCTAGAAAACTCTGGACTTGAGGACCACAGTCAAAAATTTCCTGTGTGCAGAACCTGAAATAACCCAAAGTATTACCTGGTATGGCCCAAAATCAAACAATCAAAAAAATGCTTCATAGTTGAGCTGGAAAGATATTATGCATGGAGGATCTTTGCTTTGCAAACATCTCATGTGAGTTTGAATTCCAGTGCCATAAAAGTTATTCTGAGCTCAGGGTCAGGAGTAAGTCCTGAGCACCACTCAGATTGGCCCCAAAACATAAAACCAACAGGAAAAATTTTATCTCCTGCCTCCCAAAATCATGCTTCATTATAAGATGCACCTGGGACTATATTTTGCCCCCGTGTGCCTGTTTGGAGGCCAAACTGAGATTTTTAGAGCCTACACATCATGCGCAGATGGGTGTCAAACCACGGCTTTTTTAACTTAAACAGATGGTTACTGTGAATATATGACACTGATGGTTGCTGTGAATATATGACACTGATTAACATCTCAATGAATTAAATTTATATTAGCTCTCCATTTGTCAATACTGAGTACAGTGAGCACATGCTGTTCTGAAAACAGACATTATAAAGATGTCCTTATACTGAGGCATTGAAAATCACCACATTGGGGGGAAAAAATCTCACTTGCTTTCAACCCTGCTTCAGAAAGGATGCAAACAGACCATATCAATTTAGAGCTCCCTTTCAGGTCAGGAAAACGTTAGGAATTTGAGAGTCCCCCGGAAAGTCAGTGGCTAAGTGGCACCTTTTCATAAGAGTTCCTGGAAAGAGATTATTCCAAACCCGCTTTCCATCAGCAGCGGGCAATTGAGAGAACCATCAGGATAGATTCCCAACAGGTAAGTCTTTAGGCAGAACACTGGACAGACCAACACTTCTTACAACTCATGTCACCAACCATTTACGACCCGGTGTCTCAGGAACCCTGAGACCTCTAACTCTCTCTTCTTCCTTGAGATCTGACAATCTGGCTTTTTCTTTATTGTTCCTCTTTTCTGGTCACCCATGTCCAGTAGAAAGCAATACGCTCTTGCAAAACCCAAGCAGCCACTAGCATAGCAGAGACCGGGGCTAGAAAGGGAATCCCCTGGGCTTGACTCTGTGAGGAGGAATAATCTATTTTGGGTTATGCAAACTCTGCTTGCTAATGGGATAGGATCTAGACTGATCTTGTGCTGTCCAGGTCACAGGCAAGCTTACCAAGGAGGGCTGCTGGACTCGATGGGGTCCCTCCAGAAGACCCAAGTTCATGCTTTCAAGGCAGAATACGCAGGGCCAGGACGCTGCACAAGAACTCCAGAAATAAGTTCCCAGCTCTCCCCAATCCTGCTTTCCTGCACCCCCTGCCAGAAACCCCTGCGCTGAGCGAGGTGCAACTCCTTCCCCAAGAACTACCCGCCCGCCAGCCCCCACTCACCAGTCCCAGGACTTTCGAGGACGCCCAGCAGAGGCAGAAAGAGCGGCAGAAAAAGGAGGAGCAGCCGCCACATCGTGCTGGAGCACAGGGGGCACTGGGAAGTCTTCCTTTACTCCAGTCGCCCCATTCACCCCGGGAATGAGCTGCACTTCGCTCCTTTGCGCCCAGAGCCCGGAGCCGCAATCGCCCTGGGAATGCGCGGCGACGGGGAGAAGATATGCGGGGAGCTTGAAGGAGCGCGGGTGGGCTGGCTTCCCCGCTCCTGCAGCTAGCTCGGCGGGGACCCGCTTAGTGGGGGCGCGGACTTCGGGGCGGGAAGAACTGTATCACTGGCAGGGGACAAGCTGGCATGGATGCTGGTATCTCTATGGCTACCCAGTAGCCAGAAGTAATGGATTCCTGCCTGTTCCTGCAACTAGACAGCGGTGCTCAGCTAGTTCACGGATGAGACAAGTGTGTCAAGAAGTCTTACTCTGAGGTCTCTCACTTTAGTGGGCGCAGTGGACATTTTTCATTCCTTAGCAGATCTTATCCTGAAGGCCTGGGCCATGGGAGCTGTAGTTTCTAAAAAAAAAAATTATCAGGTGATGCTTTTGCTGCTGGGCCCTCAGATCTCACTTGGAAAAGCGGCCCTCAGATCTCACTTGGAAAAGCAAGGGTTTGTTCAGTCAATCTTCAGAAAACTGACTTTAACTCCAAGTATAAGGAGTATTCAATGAGAAAACCCTCTTCCCCAGCACTGTCTCCTGTACCCAGGTACACAGACAGAATTTGAGTGGTGGTCCAAAGTTTGTAAGGGTAGTTTTAAGTTTAACCTCCAGGTGGTTATTAGCAAAGTGTACAGACAAAGGGTAACTTACAAAACCTCCGAAAAAAACATCTAATTTCTCAGATGTGCTTTTGATTTGCACACAGCAGATCCGGGTGGATCTATCCCCAGTACCACACAAGAGCCTGGAATCTTGCCAGGAATAATCCCTCAGTATAGCGCATCAGGAATAAACCCTGATCACCACTGATTGTGGCCCAAAAACAAACCATAAAAAGAGAAAATGAAAAAGGAAAAAAAGAGAGAAGAGAAATGTCGTTTTCCTTTCATCTGTCACTGCCACCGTGCCTTAACAAGTACTGAAGAACTGTGAGATCTGTCTTGCATGGAATTTGATGAGTGCAAACCAGAGTCAGGTATAATCCTGGTAGTGTCATGGATTTATCCAACTGGTATAATTTAAAGGCCTTTATATCCAATGGTTGACACTCTGCAAGGATGAGGTGATGGGCAAGGAGTTGTGACTCATACTCTGGTGCCAGTCATTCTTCCACCTCCATTTTGCTAAGCTGTGACATTCCTTTCTTCCAGTACCTCCAGGAGGCAAGAGTATCAGTTTCTCTAAGAAACAGCAAAGCGATAGAATTTAGAATGTAAAATTGGGAAGGCACATTTGTAGTGTTTGGAAATGAGTGGCAGCAATGACACACGGTGGGGGGGGGGACAAAAAAGGGAGGAATTACAAAGTGCATTCTCAGATTTTTGTTGCAACACAGTATTCAACTTTCTTTGAACAGCTTTCTTTTAAATCATACCTCCTCTTCATCTTTACTGTAGTCCCACCAAGAGTATTTTGAAGACACCAGATGCCATATGCAGTTTCTTTAAATTAATCGAGTGCCTGGTTACATAAACCAATTAAGGCATAAGCCTTCTGCTTTTAACAAAAATCTCCTATGAGATAAAGATTTCTGCAGTGCCAGATTATTTTAGATGCTTAATGGTGTGGCAATACAAAGGAACACATCAAAGTTACTGAGATAGAGATTGTTTTCTATCACAGGGACACAAGACAGCTAGAAGTATCTGGGATGGTGAATGGTAGACTTGAGCTGAAGTTTCAGTTAAAGGAGATAATATATGCTCACCAATGATAGGTTTTTTTTCTTTTTTTTTTTTCTTTTTTTGGTTTTTGGTTTTAGGGTCACTCCTGGATCCAGGTTCAGAAATCCCTCCCGGGGGCCGGCGAGATAGCATGGAGGTAAGCTGTTTGCTTTCCATGCGAATCCTGGCATCCCATATGGTCCCCGTGCCTGCCAGGGGCGATTTCTGAGCATAGAACCAGAAATAATCCCTGAACGCTGCTGGCTGTGACCCAAAAACCAAAAGAAAAGAAAAGAAAAGAAAAGAAAAGAAAAGAAAAGAAAAGAAAAGAAAAGAAAAGAAAAGGAAAAGAAAAGAAAAGAAAAGAAATAAAAGAAATAAAAGAAATGCCTCCTGGCAGGCTCGGGGGACCATAGGGGATGCTGGGATTCAAACCACCGACCTTCTGCATGCAAGGCAAAAACTTTACCTCCATGCTATCTCTCCGGCCCCACCAATGATAGTTTTATTGTCATAAACTGCCAGCATCAGCTTTCACTAGACACTACAATTAAGGTAGCAACAGACATGGATGACAGAAATAATAACTATTTTAAGTATCCTATTATTTGGGTTTCTCTTAGGAATACATGTTGAGTTTTGTATGTCCTATCTGCATTTGACATTTTGTCTTTTAAAAATATTATTTAAATTTTTTTATTGCTTTTGAGGTCATACCCAATGATACTCAGGTTATCCATGGCTCTTTGCTGAGGAGTACCTAGTGGGAGTGCTCAGGAAACTTATATAGTGCAGGAATTTGAACTGGGGGTGGCAGTGCAAAGTAAAAATGACAACCAGTTACCAACCACAAGCAAAGGTGTTCTCCCATTTCCTCCTTCTGTAAGCCTCTTCCCTTGAGGATCACAGTGATAGCCCAGTGGTAGGGTGTTTGCCTTGCACACAACTGACCCAAGATGGACTTGGGTTTGATCCCCAGTGTCCCATATGGTCCCCCAAGTCAGGAGCAATTTCTGAGCACATAGCTAGGAGTAACCCCTGAGTGTCACTAGGTGTGCCCCCCCCCAAGAAAAAGCCCTCTTCCTTTGATATGTAAAAGCCCATTGGACAGATATTTTTGTCTCACTCTTGAACTTCCTCCTCCTGATGGATGGGTATTGGTATAAAAGAGAAAAGTCAGTTTTGGCTTGATGTTCAGTGATACCACCAGTCTCAGACTGGCTCCATGGCTCTCTCCTGATTGGCTTGGCTTATTATTTCTTTGCTACTACTCTGCTTCTGAAGAACCATTTGCATGGGGTTTAAAAACATGGAGCCTAGGGTGATCTCATAAACTCTGGGATTTTATTTTATATAAAAGCCTTATTTCACATATTATCTCTTTAGCCCTTGAATTTTTGTCTTTTACATTAACTTCCTCAGTTCTAAAAAAGGAGGCTAAAATTTTAAAACAAAGCATCCCATACACACCACTGAATGAGAAAATGTACTTAGACATCACTTATCTGGCAAAGAACTGATGTCCAACGTATATAAGACATTCACAGCACTCAATAACAACACAACACATCATAAAGTGGGAATAGAAAATGAGTTGATACTTCTCCAAAGCCTGAATGCTACTACAGATGCTAAGATGCTTGCCTTGCTTGCAGCTGACCCTGGCACCACATACAGTCTCCCCAGCTCCACTGGAATGATCCCTCAGCAGACACAGAAGTAAATCTTAAGCATTGCCATGTGTTGTCCCCAAACCAAAATCAAATAAACCAAACAAGAACAGTACCTCTCCAAAGAGACATAAAAATGATCAACAGGCATTTAAAAAGTGTTCATCATCACAGATTACCAGCGAAATGCAAATCAAAATGACATTGAGGTATCAATTTGTACTAGTGAATATGGCTTGTAATTGCAAAGGCCAGAAACAACCAGAATGGTTAAGGATATGGGTGAAAAGGAACTGTTGATGGGAAAGTCAATGGATTTATCCTCCATAGAAAACAGTATGAAGACTATGTTTAAAAAATTAAAATATAACTACATGTAACTAGTAAATTCATTCCTTAGCTCTAAGGAATGGAAACAAAAATACTATTGAAGAGCTATATTTACCAGATATTTGCTGTAGCTCTAACAATAATAGCTAAGACAAACTGGAATACTACAAATGTGGAATGGTAGATAAGAGGATAAAATAATTGTGGATCAAATCACGATGGGATATGACTACTTAGTCAAGATAAAATAATAAAGATGAAATCTTTCATTTTATTAAACATGGATAGAACCAAAAGGTTCTATTCTATTCTATATTACCGTATGTATATGAGTATAACGCACACCCATGTATAACACGCACCCCTCATTTTCGATTAAAAATCGGTATAAAATTTTGTTTCACACCAAGCATTGTAATTGACAACAAACGTTGTTGAACATGTGCGGCCAATAAAAATTATTTATTGACATCGTAAACTGCTATAAACACAATACCAAAATAAAATTACTGGTAACAATATGTATTTAAAATGCTTCCAAGTCAGATGCATCATCAGATACACTAAAGAGTTGTTTCCATTCTTCTCGAGTTAATTTTTCATCAGTGTCCCAGTTGGCAGAAACATCTGTTTCTCCAGTTTCTTCGCTTTCTTCTGAGTCTGAATTCCACAGCAGGTCGTCTTCTGTGCCGTCCATTTTATCGCTGATGCCTGTCTTCAAAAACTCTTGATGATCTTTTCTTTTGGTATGTCTTCCCATGGTGTTTTAACCCAGGATGACACGAGAGATAGGCCAAGTTTCTTGAGGTTTTTGTTTTTTCTTTTTTTCTCGTGTACAGTATGAGGCTGCAGCCTGGAAAAGGAGCAGTGTGAACTCACAATTCGCCTGTCCCCTCATTGGACCGGCCACCACTGCTACCCCACCCCAGCCCTCGTTTATAATGTGCACCTACTTTGATTTCCTTTTTTTGGTAGAAAATTTTGCACATTATACTCGAATAAATACGGTAAGAAAAAATCAATTAGAAGAACAAAGAAGAAGACCCAATGATCTCACTCCTATGTGGACTGTAAAGAAGCAAAGCAAGAGAATAGCCAATGGTCAATTAAAACACACACTTAGAATCTGACAGCAGAAAGGAGATTACCAAGTAGGAATGGGGTGGGGGAGGATTGAGGGCTGGGAAGAAGGAAGTTGACTACAAGAGACAGTGGTGAGAGATATTGCCACTTTGGTGGATATATGGTAAAGTAACATTGTCATCCTAAAGCTAAATAATACTATTGTAAATCATGTGACCTCAGCAGAGGTGGAGAAAGGGTGGGAGGAATCTCCCAAAGCAGAGCAAGTTAAGATATAATAAAGAGATCTATGTTGCCATCCTGTAATAATCAAAATAATCCCCACCTCATCAAATCTCACCTTCTAGTTCGCTGAACCTGCAAATCTATCACTTTATGTAGGCAAAAACTCTTTGAAAGGGTAATTAACTAAAATGCTTAAAAAGATGATTATCTGTATTAATCAGGTAAACCCAATACAATTACAACATCTTTCTAGGGGGCCAGAGAGATAGCATAGCAAGCCGTAGGGCATTTGCCTTTCATTCGGCCAACCGGGACAGACCCAGTTAGATTCCTGGCATCCCATATGGTGCCTGGAACTTGCCAGGAGTGATTTCTGAGCACAGAACTAGGAGTAACCCCTGAACATCTCCAGGTGTGGCCCAAAAACCAATCAATTAATAAATAAATAAACTGCTTAAAAACCATCTTTTAGTAGAGTCAGGAAATGAAAGATCATAACAAAGATGAGAAAAGAATCATGTGATTCCTGGCTGGGGGAAATGAAGAAAGCTGCAGAATGTGGGACAAGCAGAATAAGATCTCTGCTCTCCAAGTTAAGGAAGGAACACAGTCCTGACAATGCCTGGGAAACACCACACAACACTTCTTTCAGACTCTGACCTACCAAACGTAAAATACTGCATCTGTATTTTAGTCATTTAGATGTGCTCAACAGAGACTGAGGAACAAACATGTTTACTGGGGGAAATCACTGTAACTGAAAGCTGCAGTACAAACCTAGATGGTCAGTGATCCACTGTTGTGTCAAGTTTACTCCTTGACTGGTTATCGATGGATCCTCAAAGAGCTCCCAGAATGAGAAATTGATTCCCATTCCCCTATCCCCTTGGAGGGGAAAGAGATCTTGGTAGTATTTTATCCTCAGCAAATAATCCACACAGATAGGAGAGTAAAAGGGCAAGAAGGTCGGATGTAGAGTCCTTTGTCAGCCTACCACCAGCACCAAAAAACCTCGAGCCAACTGCTCCAAAATACCCGGAGCATCGCGCTCCCAATATATTTATTAGGCTCTCAGCAGCGCCCCCACCACGAAGGTCGGAGGTGGGACAATAGGCAGAGATGATAATCTTATGGAAATGCTTTCATATATAGCAATCCACTATGTCTTGTCCACTGGAACCTTTCCAGTGAGACTGAGACAGGCCAGTGATTTCTCATTGATTTTCTGATTTGCATTTCCTTGATAACAAAGGACAATGGGCTTTTATTTCACTTTATAGATGCTTTTAATATTTCTTGAAAGGCTATTTTGATGTTCATAATGTGCTTTAACCCTTTGGATCTTTTATTTTGAATGTTAAGTTCTGTCGCTAAGTTGGGGAACTTTTCATCTATTCCTATGTTGGGGGATTAGTTCTTCTATCTCTTTCTCGTCTTCTGAGATCCTTCTAATGCCAAATTGTCCCTATTGGTGTCTCAGGGAGGTCTTAGGCTGTTTCTATAGTTCTATATTGTTTTTTCTTTTTGCTCTTTGTGGGGAGAATGTTCATCTTGCCAGATGTTCCATCTCTTTCTATTTCTACTACTGGTTTAATGTTAAGCTTATCTATTAACTCAGCTACTTTGTCTTCAGGCTATGATTTCTGTTTTGAAACTTTGTTATGTTTAATCTGTCTTTGCTTAATTCTGATTTTGTTTATTTGGTGTTTTTCTTATTTTAGTTAGCTTTGTTAAAATGTTGATATAAACTTTTTCAGTTATGTCCTAATTTTTATTAAATTTAAATTTTATTAAAATTTTCCTGGATTTTTTTTTCATTTACTCCATTATTAGTGGCTTATTTCTTCATTCCTTCATTGAATTTCAGTGTCTATTATCATATAATTTGTTTTCTTGTTGGAGTTTTGGGAGGCTGGATTATACCTGGCTGTATAGAGATTACTCCTAGTTCTGGGCTCAAGACCACTCCTAGCAAGTTTGAGGAACCATATGGAGTGCTGGGGATCTAACTAGGTGATCTGTATTCAAGGCAAGTGCTTTACTAGTTGTGTTATCTCTATAGCCCCAACACCTATGTTCTTAGTGCCCTTACAGAGCAATTTAAAGTTGAGGATTCAACTAGAGGAAACAATTTAAAAATTCAATTTAAAGTTGAGGCTCCAATTAGAGAAAACAAGCACTATATGTGAATGACATCACACTTGGACAGAACATGTTCTTTGGTCAACTCAAAGCCCAGAGTCAGAAGCATTGCTGGGATGGAACCCCCAGGTTGTACTCCCAACAATATCTATCCAGCAGCTCCATCTCCATTTCCTGTGCTCCAAGTTCAGCTATTCGTGTCATAGGGTAACAAGCAAGGACTATCCATAGCCTCATTGGACAAGCAAAGTGCAGACTGTCACAAGAACAGAGCATGGATTCAGTTATTGGAATCCTTCAATAATCCTTCCAGGAAGTCTCCTGGTTTCCTGTTCTCATGGTGGCATCTACTATGATCTATGCCTGTGTGTTCTGCAGCTCTCAATGCCTCATCTTGGCTCCTGGTGTTCACTGTTTTGCTGAGGAGCCCTTCCCCATTCCAAACATACCTGATTCTTTGAGAAAGCAGCTTAAAACAAACAAACAAACTAAAAACAGAGTCCCCAGCATAGGGGGAGATCTTGAGTCTCCAATGCAGAGCCTGGGATCTTGCAGCCTCCTTCCCTTTTTCAAGTCAAAATAACCCACTATACCCACAGAAAGAGTTATATTGTGTTTTCTCTCACCCTCTCTGTGTCTTTCTAGGAAATCATTGCTTTCCCTGCCATTTGCTACTTTTATAGGGACCCTAGTGTCATGTATCTGTTGTGTTGGAAATAAAGTCTTCAATTATCTGCTTTCCTGCCATGACCCCTTTATTTCTTTCTTTCTTCTCTATTGTCAAAAAGGACATGGAACCAGTAAGAACACTCCTTCACTTAAGTATGAATTGGTGGTGGGTGAGGGAGGGCAATGAGTAGAGGTCTGCTCTCTGTCCTATTGAAAAAAAAAAACAGATGGAACCATTATAGCAGAACCTGCCATGCCACACAAATAACCTTGTTCAGTGGCTTTCTGATATTCCTCTGTGGGTCAGCTGTGGATGATGGGAAGAGGCTCATTAGGTCTATTCCTAGTTCAGCTAAACTTGACTCTTGGCTGCAGATTGGGTTCAGTTCTGCTTCATATGCCTTTCTGCAGAGACTTTAGCTACCTGGGTCATGTTCTCCTGTGGCCATGTGGCAGAAAGACATTGGCCAAAGCAAGCCATTCAACATGAAGAGGTGGTAAATAAAGCCAGAGAAACAGAGACAGATAGACAGAGTATATAACAGTTAAGGCACTGCATTGTATGCAATCAACACCAATTTTCCCCCAGACATCATATATGGTGCCTCAAGCCCCACTAAGAATGATCCCTGAGCATGATCAAGTAAGCCGAGTGCAACTGTAAATGGCCCGAAAGTGAACAAACAAATACCCCAAAGCTGGGTACTTCAAGGTTTCCTGGTTGTATAACAGTCTTCAAGTCAAATGAAGAATAGTTGCCAATAATTCAATTTACTGCATATATTTATAACTAGTGATTAAAGTCATGTATGGGAAATAAAAAAAGAGAGTGAGCATAAATGTTTTTAAGGAACACAGTTGTAAACAACTGCAACTTCCACCATGTGAATTTATAGTATGTGTACATTTGGGGGGTAGCATTTGGATTGAGTATTATAGTTTGGGTTGGTGTTCCTAAGTGGACAAATAGAGCATGTGCAAAGGTCCAGTCTTATAAAAGCCCAATTGGGTTCAGAGAGTGGGCAGAAGTGGTTGAACTGATATAGGAAGAGGGCATCTGTGTTCTCAGTGTGGTCAGAAGTTAGTACAATAAAGGAGGTAACTTCAGAAGAAAATTTAATAAGAAGCCAATGGAGGTTTTAAATCACGGGTCTTCAAACTATGGCCCGCGGGCCACATATTGTATTTATTCCCATTTTGTTTCTTCACTTCTAAATAAGATATATGCAGTGTGCATAGAAATTTGTTCATAATTTTTGTTTTTATTATAATCTGGCCCTCCAACAGTCTGAAGGACAGTGAACTGCCCCCTTGTTTAAAAAGTTTGAGGACCCCTGCAAGTTTAAACAATGGAGTGACTTGACTAAACTTAAGTTTTTATTTGATAATTCTGACTGCTGAGTGTAAAAGAAATATTAAAAATGGCTATCTTGCACAGACTTTTAAAAGCCAGACACTCTATATGCCAAGTTGCATTTCAGTATCACAACAGCTGCCTAAATAGGATTTTAAATGTTGAGATTAAAATAAAAGTTATTTCTCTAACTGCACTCACCATTCTCTGTGGTGAGCTTCATATCATGAGCTGGTCCTCCAGCCCTCATCTCTATTGTCTCTGGCATTATTACAATATCTTTTATTTTCTTAAAACCCATAGATGAGTGAAACTATTCTGTGTCTATCTCTCTTCCTCTGACTTATTTCACTCAGCAAAATAGTTTCTATGTTCATTCATGTATAGAAAATTTCATGAGAAATAACTAGACTGACAACTATCATGATAATGTTAATGAGTGAGAGAAGTAGAATGCCTGTCTCGAATATAGGCAGGGCATGGGGGAGAATGAAGGGGGGGGGCATTGGTGGTGGGAATGTTGAACTGGTGAAGGGGGGGGGGGTGTTCTTTTTATGATTGAAATCCACCTACAATCATGTTTGTTATCATGGTGCTTAAATAAATATTTTTTAAAAAAAGTTTTTAAATCTTTTACTCTGTTTTTTTGTTTTGTTTTGTTTTGTTTTGTTTGTTTGTTTTTTGGGCCACACCACTTTGATGCTCCAGGGATTACTCCTGGCTAAGCACTCAGAAATTGCCTCTGGCTTGGGGGGACCATATGGGACGCCGGTGGATGGAGCCATGGTCCTTCCTTGGCTAGCGCTTGCGAGGCAGACACCTTACCTCTAGCGCCACCTCACCGGCCCCTAGTTTTTAAATCTTTTACTCTTAAATCCTTCCTCATTAGCCAGTCTTGGGGATCCCAAGGCTTAAATGTATTCACTTGTAAGGGGAGAGTGACCTTACAAGACCCTGGACAGCAGACAAAGCTTGCGGAGTTCAAATTGCATGAAAGAAATCCATTTATACTGTGCTTGCTCCTATGTTTGTTTTCAGAACTCAAGTCAACCAAACGCAGTTCATAGTCTGAATTCCTACACCCAATAATAGATTTTTAAGTGCTTCTGAAGCCCCCTGCTGGTAAAATTGGTTAAGTGCAGATGCCATTATTACTTTAAGAGGGAACATAGTGGATATACTTTCTCCTTTTATTTTACAGGGCACAAGACCTCTTCCTTTTTCATATGAATCTCTTATATACCTCAATAAATGCTCAGCAGGAGCTTAACAGGAATAAATTGTCAAAATTTAGTTCTCAAGAGTTCTCACAAAGATTAAAGTTTTGCTAGCTGGTGTAGGTAAAAGACAAGAGGTTTTGTCATTTTAGATCAGTGGTCGGCAACCTGCTGCTTGCGAGCCACATATGGCTCTTTACACTTTTAATTTGGCGCTTCTGTGTGCCGGGCAGCTGCTCCAGGAGTGTGCAGCCCCAGCAGCCGGCTCCAAGATTATAAGATGATACCCAGTATCAATCCCAAAGGTGTTCCCCCAATGTCATCCTTTCTTAAACCTCTTCCTTTGATATGTAAAAGTCCACTGAATATGTACTTTTGTCTCTCTCTCTCTTGACCTGAAGCCTCCTGATATTGGGAATTGGTTTTAATAAAGAAAGAGGTGTTCTAGCTTTTTGGGCTCAAGGCAGAGAGTACAAGGTAAAAGGCCATGGACTCCATGATCATCCTTTTCTGGCTAACTTGGTTTATTATTTCTTTCCTGCTACGCTGATTCTTCAGATCAGGTTGGGTGGGGTTTAGAAATACAGTGCCTGGAGGGATCTAAAAACACAAGAGTGGCATTTTTATTTTGCACAAGAGTGGGCATCTCATGTTCAGAGTACTTATGATAAAAGTTGTGAGCTAAAGCCCTTAAATGCTGCTTTTTCATATTGATTATGACTTTCTTAATAATATAAGCACCAATCAAAAATTTTTTGCAAGAGTGGAAACATTTCAATATCTCCTTCTCAGACACAGCTATCCCAGAATCAGATTCTTTTTTGAACACATCCATCTTATGTCTCACTATAAAAACTACTTGTGAAAACTCCCCTGCAGAGAAATATTAAATTCATAGAGAAAATGAACAATGTCTGCCAAATACACAAGCTTAGCTACCCATTCCTTGTCCAACTGGGGCTGTACAAAGTCAGAGTTCTGCTCTCACAGGAACTGCACTACTTCTTCCCTCTTGCCAACAAGGCGAGAGAGCACCCTTCCCCTGAACAGCCACTTCACTTCTTCATGGAGAAGATGCTAGTAGTGGGCATCCATACTCTCACCCCGGATGGTGAATAGCCTGAATTTGATCACAATTGTGAGTTTCACAAATTATCTTTACTGTGTCATCTGTCAGCAGGGAGTTTTTTGAATTCAGTCTATCATACAATGAGTGGATACAATGTACAGGTGTGCATTTTTTTTTCTTGTGACTACACAAAAATACTGAGCCATGCATGCACAGTGCATCATCTGTACATACATCAATACATCAGATTATTATTCTGAGTGAAATGAGTCAGAAGGAGAGGTGTAGACACAGAGTAATCATTTGTGGAATATAAGAATATTAAATGGCAATATGGTAATAATATCTAGAGAAAATAAGGAGGGACAGGAGGACTACTCCATGATAGGAAGCTTGCCATAAAAAGTAGTGAGTTCAGTTAGAATAGAGAAAGGTACATTATGACATTGATAGTTGGAACATATCACTCTGGACAAGAACTAGATGCTGAAAATGAATAAGTGACATGCATGGTACCCTTTAATTAACAATATTGCAAACCACAGTATCATAAAGGAAATTTTGCAAACCTCAGTGTCATAAAGGAAAAGAGAGATAGAGAAAGAAAAAGCAAAATGCCTGCCCCTGACATAGGCAGAAGAGGGTGAAGGGGAAGGAAACAAGGGACATTGATGGTGGGGTAAGTACACTGGTGAAGGGTGGTGTACATTCTATGATTGAAATGCAAGTATGAATAATTTTGTAACAAATATGCTTAAATAAAAATTATTTTTTAATGTTTCAGCACTCTATCATAATTCCTTTATGATATATCATATGCCTTTAACAAAGTGCCGTTTTTGTTTTTGTGTGTATTTTAATTTGGTTTCTTGCAGCACACACTAAAGTGTCAATAGATTTTTTTCCTTTCAGTGAAATCACTACTTTTCTCTGGAACACTGTCCTTGCTTTTAAAGATTGTTCAAAGATTTTTCTCTTTTACTTGTTTCATCTCCATATTGTAGGGTTTCAAATTTTCAGCACATTTTGGTTATCAAGAGGAAACGTTTTGCTTACTTATTATCAGAAATCAAAGCACTTTTCCACGAGAAGGGTGTTCACTATCCAGAATTAACAAACGATCAGTGGATTCAAAAACTGTATTTCATGGTGGATGTTACTTCACATCTAAATCAGCTTAATCATAAATTACAGGGGAAAGGAAACACAATTTTCTTCAATGTTAAAAGTTATTTTGTTTGAAAACAAATTATCTGTTTTTGCTCAAGATTTTGACAGAGAAACTTTGATTCCCTTCCAAGCCTGTTGAAACATTGCCAAGAAAATAATTCTGATATTGACATTACCTATTTTAAAACAGCACTTTTAAATATGAGGAAAGCTTTTCTCAAAAGGTTTCAGGATTGAAGAAACAGCAAAGCGACGTTGGCCTTTGTTTAAAAATTTCTGGATGCCACTGTAACAGAATTAAAATTTTCTCTCTTTAATATCAACATTGGCAACTTTGAAATGCAATTGCTGGATTTAAAAACCAAAGAACTGTGAAGCTCAAAATTTGAACATCTTTGTGCTAATTTAGAAATATTGGAGAAACACAAATGTGAATTTAGTTCACAGCACAAGTGGTCTGATTTGAAAGACCTGGAGAAGGAGATATGTTGATTTTAAACACCTGGAATAGTATTCCTGACTCATATAATCAACTAAAAAAGCTAGCGTTTGCTGTTCTTTCCTTGCTCGGGTCTACATGTTTATGCAAACAATCATTTTCAAGCATGAATCTTATCAAGAGTAAATTGAGAAATTGTCTCATCGATGAGAACCTGGAATCGTGCCTAAAATTAAAAACAACAACATACAAACCTGACTTACTGAAACTATCCAAGGAAATACAAGGCCAATATTCACATTAGTGTTTGTGACTTTGTCAGTCATTGTCAGGATGTAATTTTCTCTACATTGTAAGGCAAATTTTATGGAATCTAATGTTATTGATAAATAATATCTTTCTAAAGTTTTTGTTTTATTAGTTGTGTTATTTGTATCCTCCTGACCTATGTGGATACTTGCATGCAGAATATTCTCAATAAAAACTTATTGAAATTAAAAACAGTGTACCATCTTATGTATTTTCGATTTTAAAAATGTGGCTCTCGAGGCCAGAGAGATAGCATGGAGGTAAGGCGTTTGCCTTTCATGCAGAAAGTCAGTGGTTCGAATCCCAGCATCCCATATGGTCGGTCCCCTGAGCCTGCCAGGAGCAATTTCTGAGCATAGAGCCAGGAGTAACCCCTCAGTGCTGCCCAAACCCCCCACCCCCCCCAAAAAAAAACCCAAACAAAATGTGGCTCTCAAAATAAATTTCAATCGTGGTTTTGGCGAGATTTGGCTCAGTTGAAAAAAAGGTTGCCAATCACTGTTTTAGACAAAAGCCAAAAGCCAAATTTCTTTAGCTCCAACTTTACTGCTAAGGGTCAGATGTAGAGACAGAGAGGTAACTCAAGGGCTGGAGAACTGGCTTTTCCAAAGGAGTCCTGGAGAAAAAATGGAGAGGAAGAGAAAGAGAGAGGGAGGGAGAAAAGAAGGGAGGGAATACGTGTGTGTGTGTGTGTGTGTGTGTGTGTGTGTGTGTGTGTGTGTGAGAGAGAGAGAGAGAGAGAGAGAGAGAGAGAGAGAGAGAGAGAGAGCTCTGAGTTCAGATCATAGCATAAAATAAAACAAACAAAATAACCAGAGAAAATAGGAGAAGGCAAACAAATAAAAAACAAAATCAAAATTAATTTGATTTTAGCCTGTGGTTCAAGGACCTCAGAATGGGAGAAGGATACAGGGACATTGATCTCTTCCCACCTAGAGTCAGGAAGTCCAGACGCTACAGGACTCACTCTTTCCCAAAGCCTAGTGCGGGAGAGGCGAACAAGTTCGACACAAAGAGCCAAAATTTTAAACTGAGAGAGTCAGAGAGCCACACCACGCAGTGACCTGCCAAAACAAACACTCACACAAAAGCATATAATTTTAACAATAATATATTCAACACATATTGCATTTTGCCATTTTGAGTGAGGGTAAAACTCCTGCAGTGATGGTGAGGGTGTGCTGCGTCCTCCATACTAAGAACTAAAGGCCAGATGTGAACCAACATGTGACACACGGGTCCCCGCTTGCTGGCCCGTTTCCGAGGAATGGGAGCTGGGAGGACGCAGCCTGGGCATGGGACTAGCGCTCGGAGAACTCTCCTTAGAGGTCTCTCCTCAGAAGCAGCAGAACAAAATTCAAACTTGGCAAAGAGCCACAGTATACAAAATAATGATAAGAGGCAAAGAGCCACATTCATTTTGGAAGGGAGCCGCATTCACCACCCCTGGCCTAGTGGGGGCAAAGGATCTGTTCCAATCCTATCTCCCGTCTGTCAGCCTGGCCTGGTGGCAGCATCCTTTTGTCTTTTTTCAATTGTAGGGGTCTTCACAGCAATCCTCAGAAGCTTAGTTTAGAGGCTTCTCTAAGTTGAGTTTCACCCAAATGCTGATGGTTTCATACAAAAAAATCCAGAATGTGATGTTACTCAGTCCCTCCAGTGGCCTCTAGGACAACATTCATCAGTTCTTAGAAGCCACCAGGAATTCACCTAATAATGGGGGGAGGGTGTTATGTGGTGCCACAGATCAAACATAGGCAAGACATAGACCCTACTCCTGTGCTATCTCCCTGAACCCTAAACTTTAAATCCTTAGTTAATTACCAGGTCCTCAGTTGATGTTTCCAGGGTCAGTCAAGTACTGGGTTGGTGTTTGTGTGTGTGTGTGTGTGTGTGTGTGTGTGTGTGTGTGTGTGTGTGTGTGTGTGTGTGTATGTGTGTGTGTGTGTGTGTGTGTGTGAGTCCTTCATGGCAGTGCCCACATATACACCAGTGCTCAGTGTTCAGTGCTTATGATGTATTTTGGCTGTGAAGATCCTTGAGGTTAGGATCCTTCACTCCAGGACCTGACACTAGAAGGGTTGGAAATTGCTGTGGCACTGAGATCTCAGACATTAGAAATGTCAAGATCCTGATCAGCCCTTGAGTGGCCCCAGGGGTTGACTTCAGGGTCATATGCTTACCAGGCAGCTAACCTAGCCACAGACCTAGCTCCCAGACCTTAGCAACTGTCTTTTCCTGATTGACCTCTCTGTGCTGTGTCCAAATTCCCTCTTAAAGCAGTCACTAGATCAGGGCCCACATAATCCATCTGTTTTCATCTCAACCAAATGCTACCTGTAAAAACTTTGTTTCCAGATAAAGTCATTTGAAGGGTTAAGATGAGCACAAATTGGGATGGGGAGGGGGCAAACTACACAACCACTACATATATAGAATCTTAGTAAATGCAATTAAAGAGCTGAGATGGAACCATTAGCCTAAATTATCATGTGGACCCAGGGTGATCATAAGCATCCTTCCTAGAGCAAGAGAAAGGTCTGTAGGAGTGAAGAGAGTCAGAGATGGGGCTCTGGTGATGCTGAGGTGGAAGTAATGCATCTTGGGAACCAAAGAATGCAGCTATCTCCACCATCTGGTGGGCCATCACAGAGTATAATTATCTTAGACTATGGCTTTCTCATAATCTAAGAGAGTGAGAAAAGAGCCTCCAAGTCCCAACCTGGTGACAGTACCCCCGTTAACCTTTCCCTGTGCTCTTGATCAAAGTGAAGCCGAGGGTCAACCCAAGTACAGGTAATAGACATGAGCTCCCATACTAACCAGACAAGGTCAGAGTAAAACTGCAAAGCAGAGAGAATACAGGGATGTGGGAATCACTGGCACTGCCTGTCATGCTTGGACTGTGTAACCATTATTTTTTGGCAGAATTTTTTTTTTTGCCTTGAACTGTGGTATAAAAGAAAACTCAGTGACCTGTATGCTCCAGGTTTCCAGTGGAGGAGTGAATCTGGCACCCAGGATGAACTTATCCTTTTCTTTGGGGAAAAGAGGTGTTAGACAGGGAAAAGGTTTGGGGCCATCCCTGGAAGTGTTTAGAACTGACTCATGGTTTTGTACTCAGTGATTTGGGTCACTACTAATGGGGCTTAGAAAACCATATGGGGTGCTGGGGATCAACTCAGGTTGTCCTGGTTCAAGGCAATTTTCCTACCCACTGTATCATCACTCTGGCCTCAGAATGAGCTCATGCTTGCAAGCCTTGACTTCAGATCAAGTTGCCAACAGGACTTATAGATCAAATAAATTCTCTTAGCACACCAGCTGGTATCTGCTAAGGCCTCCAAAGTCCTTTGTTTGTGACTAGGGACCAGAACTACCATTTCACATCATTGGAAAAGAAATCTAATTTTACTTGGTTTAGGTAAAAGGAAGATAGAAGCCTGACCTCTTTTATTTAATAGATCACTGGATATCAGTGACTTCTCTGCAGTTAGCAAGCTGCTTCTTGAAATCAGGGAGGATTCTGTTTCCATCAGCAGTGAGTGAATGCTTGTGTGCCTCAGACTGTGCCATAAAAGCAAAGAGGTAATTGGTCCTTTTAATTCCTGTCATTTACTGCTATATCATAAAGCCAAACAACCCTTGTGGTTTTTATTGTTTTACCCCTCCCCAAGATTAAAAAGATGTTATAGGGATTATTCAAGACAGCAATAACCCTTCACCCAAGTTTCATTTGTTCTAACATTCAATATCGTTTTACTTCTAAACCAATGATAGATTCAAATTATCTTCTATGAGTCATAATGACTAAAATCCTCCTCATCAAAACAGTGCTAAAATTTTATTTCTCTTATATGCAGAACAAATCAATATGTACCATGGGACTGAAATAGAAATTTAGTGTTATAGATCATTTACTACTATTTATGGCTTCTGTTTCCAAGGCACCTCATGATCCAAGATGGCTGCAACACTCTAACCATCACACTCATATTTTAGGCAAGAAGAAAGAGCAGTGAATGGAACATCTCCCCCTTCATATAGTGAAACATTCTAGAAGTCATATGGAACTGTTGCATTTACTTTTTAGCTTTACTGTACTTTTAGGAACAGGTAAAGCTATAAGGAAAGTTGAAAAGTATAATTGTTCAACTAGAAATCAGGAGCTTTCCCATTTTTAAGGAAGAAAAACAATAAAGTATTAGGAAGAAACACAAGCAATTGGGAATTTGGCATAAAGAGGATTTAGTCCTGAGTGGACAATCAGGAGGAGAGGAGAGGAGAGGAGAGGAGAGGAGAGGAGAGGAGAGGAGAGGAGAGGAGAGGAGAGGAGAGGAGAGGAGAGGAGAGGAGAGGAGAGGAGAGGAGAGGAGAGGAGAGGAGAGGAGAGGAGAGGAGAGGAGAGGAGAGGAGAGGAGAGGAGAGGAGAGGAGAGAGAGGAGAGGAGAGGAGAGAGGAGAGGAGAGGAGAGGAGAGGAGAGGAGAGGAGGGGAGGGGAGGGGAAAGGAGGGGAGGGGAGGGGAGGGGAGAGAGAGAAATAGAAGTCACTTATAGATTCAGCTCAAGAAATGTCACAAGTTTTTTATTTGTTTCCTGATCTCTGGTGGTCACAACTTCCCAAACTTGCTTTCATATACACTTTTTATTTTGTTTGTTTGTTTTTTAATAATATATTTATTTAAACACCTCGATTACAGACATGATTGTAGTTAGTTTTCAGTCATATAAAGAACACCCCATTCACCAGTGCAGCATTCCGATCACCAATGCGTCAATCTCTCTCCTCCCCAACCTCGCCTGCATTCAAGACAGGTATCTACTTCTCTTCTCATTGACAATGTTACCATAGTTATCAGTGTAGTTATTTCTCTAACTGTACTCACGACTCTTGTGGCAAGCTTCATATCATGAGACAGTCCTTCCAGCCATCATCTCTATTGTCTCTTGACATTATTACAATAATTGTCTTTTATTTTTCTTAAAACCCATGGATGAGTGAGACTATTCTGTGTCTATCTTTCTCCTTCTGATTTATTTCACTCATAATAATAGATTCCATATACTTCTATGTATAGGAAAATTTCATAACTTCATCTCTCCTGATTGCTGCATAATATTCCATTGTATATATGTAAAAGAGTTTCTATAGCATTTCATCTGTTGAAGGGCTTCTTGGTTGTTTCCAACCAGCAGTGAATGAGAGTTCCTTTCTCTCCACTCCCACCAGCACTGATTGTTCTTATTTTTTGTGATGTGTGCCCGTTTCTGTGGTGTGAGATTGTACCTCATTGTTGATTAGTGATGTGGAACACTTTTTCATGTGTCTTTTGGCCATTTGTGTTTCTTCTTTGAGAAATTGTTCATTTTATCTCCCCATTTGTTGATGGGGTTAGTTTTTTTTTTCTTGTTAATTTCTATCAGTACCTTATATATCTTATCTGATGGGTATTGGATGAATAGTTTTTCCCATTCTGTGGGTGACATTTGTATCCTTGGCACTATTTCCTTTGAGGTGAAGAAACTTATCAGTTTAATATAATCCCATCTGTTTATCTTTGCTTCCACTTGTTTGGATAGTGCTGTTTCCTCCTTGAAGATACCTTTAGTCTCAATGTCATGGAGTGTTTTGCCTATGTGTTGTTTGTTCTATATACCTTATGGTTTGGGGTCTGATATCAAAGTCTATTTGGAGTTGACATTTGTGCCTGGTATTAATGGAGGTATGAGTTTGCTTTTTTGTATGTGGCTGGCCAGATGTGCCAATACCTCTTGTTGAAGAGGATTTTTTTTTTTTGCTCCATTTTCATTTATTGTCCCTTTGTCAAAATTAATTGATTGTATATCTGGGGCACTTTCTCTGAATACTCAAGTCTATTCCACTGAACTGAGGGTCTGTCTTTATTCCAGTACCATGCTGTTTGAATGACAATAGCTTTGTAATACAATTTAAAGTTGGGGAAAGTGATACCTCCCACATTACTTTTCTCAAGGGTTTTTCTAGTTATTTGTGGGTGTTTTTTTTATTCCAAATGAATTTGAGGAGTGTTTGATCCACTTCTTTGATGAATATCATGAGTATCTTTAGAGGTATTACATTAAATGTGTACAATGCTTTGGGGACTATTGCCATTTTAATGATGTTAATCCTCCCAATCCATGTGCAGGGTATGTGTCTCCATTTCCTTGTGTCCTCTTTGATTTCTTGAAGCAGGTTTGTAGTTTTCTTTGTATAGGTCCTTCACCTCTTTAGTTAAGTTGACTCAAAGATATTTGAGTTTGTGTTACACTAAGGTGAATGGGATTTTTTATGTCATTTTATTCTCTATCATTATTGGTGTACAAGAAGGCCACCGATTTTGCATGTGTATTTTGTAGCCTGCCACTTTATATATAAACCTATTGTTTCTAGAAGCTTTTTGGTAGGGTCTATAGGATTTTCTAAATATAGTATCATGTCATCTGCAAACAATGAGAGCTTGATTTCTTCCTTTCCTATCTGGATGCCCTTAATATCTTTTACTTGCCTAATTGCTATGGCAAGAATTTTCAGCACTATGTTGAATAGTATAGGTGAGAGGTCAGCCTTGTTTTGTACCAAATTTTAGAGGAAAGATTTTTAGTATATCTTCATTGAGAATAATATTTGTGCATTGGCTTGTGGTAGATGGCCTTGACTATATTAAAAAAAGTTCCTTCCATTTCCACCTTGATGAAAGTTTTTCTCAAGAATGGGTGTTGGACCATATTGAATGCTTTCTCTGCCTCTATTGAAAGGATCATGTGATTCTATTTTTTCTTTTTGTTGATATGGTATATTATATTGATTTATTTAAGTATAGTAAGCCATCCTTGCATTCCTGGAGTGGAACCTACTTGGTTGTGGTCTATGACCTTCTTGATGAGGCACTGGATCCTAATTGCTAGAATTTTGTTGAGGATCTTTACATCTGTGTTCATCAGGAATATGGTGTATAGGTATTTTTGGTTTTTTGTTGTGTTCTTTTTTTTTTTTGCAGGATCTCTGTCTGGTTTTAAAATCAATGTAATGTTAGCCTCATAAAAAATTATTTGGAGTGTTCATGATTTTTAATTTCATAAAAGAACCTGAAAAGGATTGGTAGTAGTTCCTCTTGAAAGGTTTAGAAGAATTTGTTAATGAACCCATCTGGGCCTGGGATTTTATTTTTGGAAGACTTTTGATGACCATATTGATTTCCTCCATAGTGATGGGTCTGTTTAGATATGCTATATTATCCTGGTTTAATCATGAAAGATTATAAGAGTCCAAAAATTTATTCATTTCTTTCAAATTCTTATGTGTCATAGCATAGCTTCTCAAAATAGATTCTGATTACCTGTTGAATCACTGCAGTATCTCTAGTGATCTCCCCCTTTTCATTTCTAATATGGTTTATTAAGTTTCTCTTTCTCCATTTCTTGTGAGTTTTGCTAATAATTTGTCAATCTTATTTATTTTTTCAAAGAACTAATTTTTGCTTTTGTTCATCTTTCGAATTTTTTTATTTTCAATTCATTTATTTCTGCTCTAAGATTTATTATTTCCTTCTGTCTACCTATTTTTGGTTCCTTTTGTTGACCAGTTTTCCTTTCTCTCTACCAGTCATATGGGGTTACATGAAACATTTTGCCATGAATTTATGACCTGTAAATATTGATTATTTTTTTCTTGTGATACCACCAGACAATGTGGTATGGATGGAGCTAGGTCTGTGATGTAAGTGAAGGTGGAGAATATGTCATACTTAAGACTAGTCTGTTTGTGTTTTTGTTTTTGGGCCACACCCATTGATGCTAGGGTTTACTCCTGGTTATGCACTCAGAAATCACCCCTGGCTTGGGGGGACCATATGGGATGCCAGGGATCAAATTGCAGTCCTTCCTAGACTAGTGCTTGCAAGGCAGACACCTTACCTCTAGCGCCACTGCTCTGGTCACAAAACTAGTCTGGATGCAGTATCACTGCTATGTAGACTGAAAAATGAAAGCTGCATACCTGGCCCAGAATAACTCAAACTTCTTTAAAAGAGATAAAACCTTGTTTTTATCAATGAGAATGCCTCATTGAAATTCTTACTGTCTATGCCAATGTGCAGGACATGAGAGCTATGTGGAACTTGGAGCTTCTGCAAAATGGCTGTTGTTTTCATGCTTATGTTCTGATTATGATTCACTCACCCCACCCCCAATACCCCAGCAATGATGAGTCCATCCTGATACATCAGACAGCTGAGAACAATGTGCTCAATTATAACTAAAGTTAACTTATTTCAGTATGACTCAGAAGTTACTGGCTACCTCAACTGTAATATTAGTTTTTTTCCTATATTCATTATAAGATGTTAAAGGGGTTTACCGAGAGGTGTTCTTAAACCCAAAATTTATTCTGGAAACTCAATTATCTTTTTAGTATTTCTTTGTTGTCTTCTTTGGAATATGACGCCACTTGTAAGGTCCTGCCTTGCAAAACCAAATAGCAGTGATTTTTGCAAAGTTCAAAATTAGTCCTTTGTCTTGTAAATTTTCATTCTATTCCAGTCTTTTAGATCTTTTCTTGTTTATTATATTTTCTATTTTTTATAGAAAATAGAAACTCTTCCAAAGGAGCAAGAGTTTAATATAAAATTAAGTACCTTAAATACTATAATGCAACTCAATGTAGGTGATAAATTATTTCAAGGGACATATTAGAGGTTTTCATTTATGATTTGGAGGAAATTTTTGCTTCATCCTGACTTGTTTCATTACACTCCCTTAAGTGAACTTCATCTATCATTTGAAACTAGCGATAATTCTAAAATTCAATGACAACAATTCCAAAGGCATAAAATATTGCTCATGTCTTAAAATCATAAAGCCATTTATTATTTTTGGTTCAGTTGTAATTGGCTTTGCCAAATGAAACTGCTTCCTGAGTATTCTAAAGGGACTTGTCAAAAAGCACTGTTTGAAAAATAATGTTCTAGAAGTGTTTTTAAGATCCTTTTTTTCTAAGCATAGTGTTCAACTGAAAACTGTACAAACCAGCTAGAGTCACGACTTTTTTTTTTCTTTCCAAAAACAGGTTTTTCTGTGTCTTTCATCCCAGAACAGTCACTTGTTTTAGAATGAAAAAAAGATTGGTAGATGTGAAGTCAGGTAAGTACAAATGAATGAAGCTGATGACATGGAACAGGTTCAGAGGTAAAGGAGGAACTGAGTGATAGTCCAGTGGATAAGGCACTTGCCTACATGTGGCCTGCTCAGGTTCAATTTTACACATCCTTTATTGACCCCCCCCCCCCGCCAAGTCCACTAGGAATAATTCGTATGTGCAGAGCTAGGAGTAATCCCTGAGCACTGCCAGGTATAGCCGAAAAATATCAACAAAATCAAATAAACAAAAATAAGGGCATAGGAAACTGGTAACCCATACTGTCCTCCACCTGAGACCACCAGGAGTGATCCCTGAGTGCAGAGCCAGTCGTATGCTCTGAGCACAACCAAGTGTGGCCCAAAACTAAAAAAAAGGAAAACAAGCTTGAAATGATTGCTTTTAATCTATGTTTATGCTTTAGGACATTTTAGGACTTTTTTGTGTCATAATATATTTTCTATCTTTGGCAATGTTCCATGTGAATTTGAAAGAAATGTGTCTTCATTTACTTTGGAATTGAAGTTATATATATATATATATATGACTTTATTCACCTTTATGTCTTATATATAAATGTAATCATGTTATAATTATATTGTCATTTATTTATGTTGTAATTATTTTTATGTTACTTTTCTGTACATGCTAATGATCTGCACATCTAAGTAATGCTTTAAAATTCTATATTGTGTTGCTTTTAATGTATCCTTTGAGATCTACTGATAATTCTTTTGTGTATTTAGAAGAACTATTTTTAAGGTGCATAAAATATATATCTCTGTGTATATATACATATAGATATATGTAAGACCTCTCTTTTTCTCTAATTTTCTTTTGTAGGAGAAATACTATTTTGTCAGATATGAAGCAGTTTCTGCCCATTTCTATATATTTGGGGTTGAGTCAGACATTGCTGCAGTTTTTAATTTGATGTCATACTTGTCTTTATATATTTTATTATTATTATTTTTTTATTTAAACACCTTGATTACATACATGATTGTGTTTGGGTTTCAGTCATGTATTATTATTATTTTTATTTTTTTATTTAAACACCTTGATTACATACATGATTGTGTTTGGGTTTCAGTCATGTAAAGAACACCACCCATCACCAGTGCAACATTCCCATCACCATGTCCCAAGTCTCCCTCCTCCCCACCTGACCCCTGCCTGTACTCTAAACAGGCTCTCCGTTTCCCTCATACATTCTCATTATTAGGAAAGTTCAAAATGTAGTTATTTCTCTAATTAAACTCATCACTCTTTGTGGTGATCTTTATATATTATTGATACTTAATATATCCTTGCATAGTGTCATACAAAGATATTGTATATTTTAGTATATATGGATTCTAATTCTTTTATTTAAAATTTTATTGATTTTCACAGAATCATTGAGATTCTTAGGTTTATAATACAATTAAATTTTATTGATTGAGATTCTGTGGTTTTCAATACTATTTAAAATGATTTTCCATGAACATAAGTCCAACACTCCTTTCACCATTGTACCTACCTCCTGCTCCCCTTTGTATGGATCAGTTCTCCCTTTATGTTGTCTCTAGACCTTTGTTGCTTCCTTATGGTGGTTTTTTGTTTTGTTTTGTTTTGGTTAGGTTTGGTTTGGTTTGGTTTTTGGTTTTTGGTTTTTGGTTCACACTTGGCAGCGCTCAGGGATTACTCCTGGCTCAACGCTCAGAATTCGCTCCTGGTTAGGGACCATATGGGATTCGAACCACTGACCTTTTGCATGCAAGGCAAACACTTTACCTCCATGCTATCTCTCCGCCCCCCCCCCCTTATTGTGTATCTTGAAGTCTCACATCTGAGAGATTTCATTCTGTATTCATCCCTATTCTGACTTCACTCGGTCTGATAGCCTCTTCCTGTATTTTCATTTCATAATTCTTGTAGAAAAGCTAGGCCGTTGACATACATTCTTTCATATACTCAGTAGGTGGCACTGTGGCTTCAGTTTAGGGAATTTTGTTTGTTTACAGTGAAAAGGAAAGCAACAATTCTCCCTTGCAACTACATGAGGGGAAGGCTATGTATGTGCAATGTTCCATGAAGCCCATTTCTCCCTGCTGCGACCAGACCAGAGACTAATCCATGCTCAAAGCCTGGGTTTGCAGTTCTCCAGCTCCACATTTCTGGTTCATGTAGTCATCATTGGTCCTCACTGAGATGAAGATTCCTGAGATCCCTGAGAGTGCATCAGCTTTCTGTGCTGCTGCCAGCCAGACATTATTGGTCTCAGTCCTTGGTCCCAGCCTTCAGCAGGCAACAAAGCACTACAGTGTCTGTCCAAGATGCTCCTTGGTGCCAGTGCTTGAGCTCCCCTTCAGTCTGGCCCCTCTTTTGTGTTGTGTTTTAGTTTTCATCTTTATTGAAATACTGTGATTAACGATATTGTGAATGAGGGTTTCATACATTATTCCAACTCCAAACCTGCCATCATAGTGTTCACTTTCATCAATCAAAGTCTATAAAGGGCCCCTCCTGTTCAACACTCCCCACCCCATGAGGTCAGTTCTCTGGATCAACTCTCCAGCTTTG
This sequence comes from Suncus etruscus, assembly GCF_024139225.1. NCBI lineage: Eukaryota > Metazoa > Chordata > Mammalia > Eulipotyphla > Soricidae > Suncus > Suncus etruscus. The sequence continues at coordinate 127,302,540 of NC_064851.1, forward strand.
TTGCCTTTGGCCAGTTGTTACTCCTTACTGTACATCTTTAACTCCCATATATGAGAGACATCACTGTGTTTCTATTCCTTTCTTTCTGGCTCACTTCACTCTGCATACTATCTTTGTGTTCCAGCCATGAAGTGGCAATTTGCATGATTTTGTCTTTTCATACAACTGCAAAATATCCTTTTGTGTATATATGCCAACTTCCTGGTCTATTCATCTCTAGGTTGGCATTTGAGTTGTTTCACCTATCCTGGCTTTTGTACTAAGAGCTGCAACATAGTTGTGCAACTTAATGTTTCTATGTTTGGGGGTAAATACCAATAAGCGGTATTTTTGGATCATATAAAAGTTTTACTCTCTTTTATGAGAGATCTCCTGATGTTCTTTCCATCAACAGTGAAAGAATGTTCCTTTCTCACCACACTCCTGCCAATACTTTTTTGCTATATGGCATTCTAATTGATACTAGAGAAAATCTCATTGTTTTGATTTCCATTTATCTGGTCATGAGCGATGATGAATATTCTTGTATATTCCTCTTAGCCATCATAGATCTTCTCTGTAGAAATGTCTGTTCTCTCCACTTTTGAATTTGGGTTGTATGTTTGTTTTTGTTTTTTTTTTTCTGTTTTTTTGGGCCACACCCATTTGATATTCAGGGGTTACTCCTGGCTAAGTGCTCAGAAATCGCCCCTGGCTTGGAGGTACCATATGGGATGCTAGGGGAATGAACCACGTTCTTTCCTTGGCTAGCGCTTGCAAGGCACCTTACCTCTAGCACCACCTAGCCGCCCCCCCCCCCTTTTTTTTTGTTTTTTGTTTTGTTTTGTTTTTGGTTGGGTTGTATGTTTTGTTATTGAGCTTTGTGACTGCTTTATAGATCTTGGATTTTAGATCTTCTTCTTCTGTATTGTGAGAAAATAGTCTCTTCCATTCAAGTGAGGTGTTTTTATCCTTGAGTATTTTTGCTTTTAAACTAATTTGATGTAGTCCCATTTGTTTTTGTTCTGTAATCATTATTGTTATGGTCAGTTCATTGAAGCACCACTAAGGGAATTTTCCAGAAGAATTATGCTTATCTGCCCTCCTTTGGCACAGTCAGTACTAATGTTTGCTGCTACAGCCATGCACCTTTACCCTCAATTTGTTCCATCAACTCCATGAGGCACCTATTATTCACCTATGTTTCCAAATCAAATGCATGAGTCAGGCATGCAAACAGGGTTAAAAGTAGTGAGGTTTACATATGAATTATAGCTGATTTTTGGTTGTGATTGAGAGGGAAATTATGCAAGGACCTGCTTGATCAGTCCAACCCACGATGAGATGTGTGATCAATATAAGATGTGAATTTTGAATATCTACTCAGGAACTTTCAAATGTACGGTAAAATATTGCCACTATGTTTTTACATTTATGCACATAGTTTTATATAAGTAAGCATATATGTGTGTCACATTTGATTTGTTTTCTTATTTATCAAGGACACTTTTCTTGTTACCTTAACTTGGATAATGTACTTAATGCTGCATATTGTTCATTTACACATTTGTTATTTTTTTTAGATTTCTTCTTGTAATTAATTCTAGTTTCATGCCATGGTTGTCAGAAAAACATGCTTGGTATGATATCAATTTTCCTAAATTTATGTTAGTTTCTATATTGTGACCTAACAGAATATTCCATGTCCACTGAGAAAGAACAGGTATTGTTATTGAATATCTTGTTAAATAAACCCTCTTACTACCAAGTTTTAGTTCATTTTTACTTGAGACCTACACATTCTTTAATGTGGCATATTGAAATCTCCCACTATTATTGTATTTTTGTATTTATCATGGCACTTTTATTAGTTTGACCTTTTGTTGATACTGAGCTCTTTGACTCCTTATTATAATCTTAGATCTATTTTGTGTGATACAAATTTAACTACCCTACTTGCTTTTTTAATTGCATGAAATCTCTTTTTAAAGTATTATACTCTGTTTTTGAAAAATTGTCTGATTGTCTGTTCATTTCTTCTCCCCATTTTTTGATTGGTTTAGATATTTTTTTTCTTATTTTCTGTCAGTATCTTATATATCTTAAAGATTAGCCTGTTATCTGATGGGTATTGGGTGAATAGTTACTCCCATTCTGTGGGTGCCTTTTGTATTCTAGGCACTATTTCCTTTGAGATGCAGGAGCTTCTCAGATTAATATAGTCCCATCTGTTTATCTCTGTTTTCACTTTTTTGGATAGTGCTATTTTCTCCTTGAAGATGCCTTTGGTCTCAATGTCATGGGGTGTTTTACCTATGTGTTGTTTTATATACCTTATGGTTTCAGGCCTGATATCAAGGTTATTAACCCATTTGGATTTTACCTTTATGCATGATGTTAAACGGGGGTTTGAGTTCCCTTTTTTGTATATGGCTGTCAACACCACTTGTTAAAATGGCTTTGGATTTCTTGCCCCTTTAGATTAGCTGATTGTATGCCTGGGGAACATTTTCTAAATACTCAAGTCTATTCCACTGATCTGAGAATCTGTCTTTATTTCAATACCATGCTGTTTTAATGACTATTGCTTTGTAATACAATTTAAAATTGGGGAAAGTAATGCCTCCCATATTCCTTTTCCCAAAGATTGCTTTAGTTATTCGTGGGTGTTTATTGTTTCAAATGAATTTCAGAATTGTTTGATCCACTTCTTTGAAGAATGTCATGGGTATCTTTAGAGGAATTGTATTAAATTTGTACAATGCTTTGGGGAGAATTGACATTTTAATGATGTTGATCCTGCCAATCCATGGGCACGGTATGTCTCTTTTTTTCTTGTGTCCTTTTATTTCTTGGAGCAGGCTTTTGTAGTTTTCTTTGTATAGGTCCTATAACTCTTTAGTTAAGTTGACTCCAAGATATTTGAGTTTGTGTGGCACTAATGTGAATGGGATTGTTTTTTTAATGTCCTTTTCTTCTCTATCATTATTAGTGTACAAGAAAGCCATTGACTTTTCTGTGCTAATTTTGTACCCTGATACTTTGCTATATAAATCTATTACTTCTAGAAGCTTTTTGGCAGAGTCTTTAGAGTTTTCTAGATATACTATCATGTTGTCTGCAAACAGTGAGGGCTTGACTTCCTCCTTTTCTATCTGAATGCCCTTGATATCTTTATCTTGTCTAATCATTATAGCAAGAAACTCCAGCACCATGTTGAATAGCTATGGTGAGAGAGGGCAGCCTTGTCTTGTACCAGATTTTAGAGGAAAGGAAACTTTTAGTTTATCACCATTAAGAATAATATTTACAGAGGCTGGACTGGTGGCGCAGAGCAGTAAGACATCTGCCCTACTGGCATTAGCTTAGGACAGACTCTGGTTTGATCCCCTGACGTCCCATATAGTCCCCCAAGCCAGGAGCGATTTCTGAGTGAATAGCCAGGAGTAACCCCTGAGCATAACTGGATGTGGCTCCAAAACAAAACAAATAAAAAAATAATATTTGCCATTAACTTATGGTAAATGGCCTAAGTGTCTCATAAATTTTGATAATTTGTGTCTTCATTGTTGTTGCCAGGAATGTTTTGACTTCCGCTTTGATTTCATATCTTAATCACTGGTTTTTGAGCAGTAAGCTGTTTAATTTCCAGTTGTTAAAGTTTTCCTTCTGTGTCCCTTTTTAGTTCATGTCTAATTTCAGTGCCTTATGATCAGTGAAACTAATCTGCATGGTTCCTATCCTCTTGATTTTATGGAAGTATGTTTATGGGCCGCCATGTGGTCTCTCCTGGAGAATGATCCATGTGCATTGTGTATTTCTTTCAATTTGGATATATTTTACCTTTTTTTTTTTCTAACCTGACTGCTCGGATTGGACTTGCAATATGGCAGACACTGAATCGGAGTGGTAAGGAGGTAAGTAAACTTCCTTTGTTCCTAATTTATGAGGAAACCATTTTCAGTTTTTCACCATTTGTATGGTGTTAATTGTAAGCATCTATTTTTAAGTATGTTTTGTCTATGCACAATATGTTAAGTGCTCTCTTTAGGATGGCATATCAAGCTTTATCAAACCCATCTTATGCTTCTACAAGATCATGATAGTTATTCTTTATTCTTTTTTTTTAATAAATATAATTTTTATTTTAATCATAGTGGCTTACATATCATTGACAATAATATTTTAGGTACATATTAACATAAAATCAGGGGAATTCCCATCACTGAATTGCCCTCCATCCATCTCTGTTCCCGTTCTACCTCCCATATCCTCCTTCCTCACCCATGGGGCTGCCAGAATAAGTGGTCCCCTCTGTGCCTAGCTTACTACTTAATGGTCCTACCCCTGTTTGGTTTTGGTACCTGCCTTATTTCCCGCTCTAATTGGGAGGCGGGAATAGATAGTTTAAATTATGTGGTTTTGTTTGAAGAAGAGAAAAGTAATAAACTGGGGGGAAAATCAAACACGCCAAGAATGGGCGGAGTCCTTCTGGAGGCTCTCATCATAGGTTGGAGAGACAAAGGGGGAAAAGAAGGTGAAACACCACAACAATACAAAAAAAGGTGTCAAATAAAATGTCCAGTGAGCACTCCAACAATAAATATAAGCACCACATATATGCCATGGTCTTGAGATAAAAAAAAAAAACATGGCAGAGCATGTAAAGGAAGAAAAGAAAAGAAGAAAAAAATATAAATGGAGACAACAACTTCAATATCCACACCGAAACAAAAAAATCGACAAAAACTAGATAAATAAAAAAATTGTTTTGTGCTTTTTGCCTTTTTTTTTCTTCTTTTCTTCCCTCCTGCACAGGCACAGTGAATATTGGGGTCATTCGAAAAGGAATTCCCTTGGCCTAAGAGATACAGGGTATCTTCACCCTTGAAGTATTGTCATATGATTAACTATAGACTCCTTTCAGGTTCATTTACTCTCCCCTTGGTATTTTTGTGGTGTATAGAAGACTTCTGCTCCATCCTGGGTGATAAAATCAGACCTCTGTATCTAGAGATCTCAATATCTACACAGGTTAGGAAGTGAAACTTATGATGAATTCTTTCTTTGTGATTCTAGAAGTTCTGTTCCCTCAATGTCATTTCAATCTGTCTTCAGTGGTTGGTGGTCTTGGTCTTTGCGCTGATCCTAAGATGGATCCTGGGATAGTGTCTTTTGTTATATTTCCAGAAGACCCATTCCATTGCAATTGTCTCAGACAGACCTCTGGAACTAGAGGTCATGGTTGTTGTGCAGATCGTAGCTCAAACCCTAGGCTAGGGCTTTTTTTATTGGTCCCAGGAGAAATACATTCCGGTCATGGTTCTATCAGCCAGTCATCTGTAAATCACGATCTTGGCATTTGGACAGACCAAAGGGTGACAAATCTTCTGAATTTGTCTTATTATTAGCTGGTGAGGTAGGATAACCTGCTTTTAGGTCAAGTTGTTCCCAGTTTCCTCATTGTCAGGATATCATATTAGAGCTGGCACTTGTTGGTGTCCAGGCAGTATTAAGGATGTCCCAGATGGGATCTATTTCCTGTGGCTATTGTGAAGAACTGTGTCATTTCTATGTCTGGGATCCAGGTTCAAGACTGAATGGATGGTGCCTATCACCTGGGGTCTAAAATGGGACCACATGACATATTTTCAAGGTGGGAGATGCCCCTGTATTGTAAACAAGTATGAGTTCTTATCTGTAGTAGATAAGAGCTCATTTTTATACATAAGATTTTCCCTTTTTTAATGTGACTTTGCAGGGAGAAATGGTGCTACATTATATTGCTGGTACATTTGAGGGTGGAAAGAGAAGAAAACAGAAATAAGTCACACCCCAAAAAGATGAAAATAGAAATAAAAATATATGTGCTCACATAAATATATAAAAAGAAAAAGATTTAAAAATTAAATAAAAAGTAATTAAAGGAACAAAGTGATGCAAGAGACTACCTTACACTTGGGGAAAAGCAGGTAAAGAGGTAGTATAATATAGGTATTATACTTATGATGGAAGTATAGGTTTCCCCATTGTCTTTTGAGATTTTCTTGTGGTGTGTGGGTTCCCAGGCGCCTTTTCATCACACAACCTGACTCTCTTGAGAATGGCAAAAGATTTGTGGCAGGGAGGTCTTGGGAATATTTCTTGTATTGGGGATACTTTTAGAGCTACGTCTGGTTTCAAGTAACAGTCCACGTTTGGAAGGGTTGGTAAGGAGGACCGCTCAGCATGGAGTCTGCAGGGGAGTTTGTTGCCTTTTCTTGCAGGGGACAAGTTGTAGGTTTGATTGGTTGTCTCTTTGCTTGGGTGCTGGGTGCTGGTTCGTTGGGGTAGAAGGTCAGTCTTGATGCCTAATAGATTAAGAACTAAGATGAAGAGTTTTAATAAAGTGGGAAATCTGGATGGGATTGAGGGGGGAAGGGATAGTCAGATTTCCAAAGGGAGAAAAGTGGAAAGTATTTGGATGGGGCAGGAGAGGAGAAAAGAAAAAATAAATTAAAAAGAAAAGGAGAAAAAAGGAAGAAGAAAAAAGAAACTAGTGAGAAGAGAGGAGAAAAGAGCAAGGGAATGCTAGTTTGCTTGAATGTGTTCGATGAGTAGGGCCTGTAGTGTAAGTTTGTAGGTCACAGTTGCTGCTTCAGTGATCTGGCTGGTCACATGTTTCAGGTCCTGAAAGAAGGTATAACCTAGAGATAAAGGGTATGTTAAAGAGTTTTATCAGGACATTCTCATAGTGCAAACTGGGTATGGTAACTCGTGTGACTGGGCCCCAAGATACCATCTTTTGTCCACCTTTTGTGTCCAAGAATGCCTGTGGACAGAAAAGCTGAAAGGCTATTTTAAATATAGTAAGATTAAGGCATTAAAACAAATTTTTATGAAATGCTTCCATTGGAGTCAGTGATTTCCCATAGTATTCTTTATCTGTAATCCTGTATAAGATCCCTAAGGAATTTTTATGGACCTTTGTAGTAGAAGGCTGATTACATACCTGTTCTCTCTACACTGCTGTTTCTGCTGTTGCTGGTTTCTTTGTGGTATAAAGTGTAGTCAAGAGTTTATGTTGTTCCTCTTTCATGTGTTTTGGGCACTGCTCTCCGGTGTATGTTGACTGTTAGAGTGTTTGGAGTTTCTACCCTGTTAAACCCTTTTATTTGATTGTTGAGTATTAGTAGTATATAGGGTGTATGTTCCAGGTGCTTCAGAATAGTGCTATCATTCTGTGTTTGTCTTTCATCTCCTGGCTTACTTCATTTAACATAATATATTCTAGGTCTATCCACGTTGCTGCAAAGTCTGTGATTGTATCATTTCTGACTACCATGTAGTATTCCATTGTTTATAGATACAAAATCTTAATGATCCATTCATCTGTTGTTGGACATCGAGGTTGGTTCCAAGACTTGGCTATTATACTGAGTGCTGCGATAAATAGTGGTGTGCACACATAATTTGGAATGAATGTCCTTTCAACTTGAGGGTAGATACCTAGGAGAGCAATTGCTGGGTCAAATGGCAGCTCAATTCTGAGTTCTTTGAGCACTCTCCAGACTTTCTCCATAGATGTTGGACTAGGGGGGTTTCTCACCAGCAGTGGATGAGAGTGCCTTTCATACCGCATCCCCGCCAACAGAGGCTGTTCCCATTATTTTTGATGTGAGCCATCCCCAGTGGTGTAAGGTGGTACCTCATTGTTGTTTTGATTTGGATTTCCCAAATGATGAGTCAAAGTGAGCATGTTTGTATGTGTTTGTTGGCCATCTTTCAGTCTTCCTCAGAGAAGTGTCTATTCATTTCATCTTCCCATTTTTATGGCTTAATTTGGTTTTGGGGGGCTCATCTTTCTGAGTGATTTGTATATTCTGGATATCAGCCCTTTATCTGATATGTTGAGTGCAAAGAATTTTTCCCATTCAGTTAACTGTCGTCTTGTGTTAAGTAGGGTTTATTTTGCCATGCAGAAGCTTTTTCGTTTGGTGTAGTCCCATTTGTATATGTTTGATGCTAAAATTCTTGCCATTGGCAATCTATCATCAAATACTTTTTTGATATATAGGTCTTCGAGTGTTTTGCCTATTTTTCCTCAATAAACTTTATAGATTCTGGTCTGATTTCAAGGTCTTTAATCCATTTTGAGTTGACTTTTGTATATGGGGTGAGGTATGGGTCTATTTTCAATTTCTTACAAATGGTTTTCCAGTTGTACCAGCACCATTTGTTGAAAATACTTTCTTTGTCCCATTTCAAGTTCTTGGCTCTTTTGTCAAATATTAGTTGACTATATCTGGGGGCTTATGTCTGGAAATTCTGTTCTAATCCACTGGTCTGAGGTTCTGTCCTTGTACCAATACCATGTTGTTTTGATCACTATGGCTTTAAGTATATCTTTAGGTTAGGTAAAGAGATGCCACCCAGCTTCCTGTTTTTTAGTATGTGTTTGGCTATCCTGGGTCTTTTGTGGTTCCAGTTGAATTTTATGATTGATTGTATTAATTCTTTAAAGAATGATGCCTGAATTTGGATGGGGATTGCATTAAATCTATATAGGAGTTTGGGTAGGATAGTCATTTTGACTGTGTTGATTCTACCTACCCATGAGCATGGGATGCTCTTCCCATGCTTCAATCTCAATCTTCAATTTCATTCTGAAGTGTTTTGAAGTTTGCCTGATATAAGTCCTTCACTTCCCTTGTAAGGTTGATTCCTAGGTACTTGATGTTTTTGTATACTATTTTAAATGGAGTTGTATTCTTAATCTCTCTCTCCTCTACTTCGTTATTTGTATAGACTCTATAGAGAAATGCTACTGTCTTTTGTGTATTGACTTTGTAGCCAGCCACTTTGCTGTATTGGTTTATTGTTTCTAGGAGCTTTACTGTGAACTCTTTAGGGTTTTCTGTGTATATCATCATGTCATCTGCAAAAAGAGACAGTTTGAATTCCTCTTTCCCTATTTAAATTCCTTTGATTCCATTCTCTTCTCTGATTGCTATTGCTAGAACTTCTAAGACTAAGTTAAATAAGAGTGGAGAGTGTGGACATCCTTGCCTGGTTCCTGACCTTAGTGGAAATGCTTTCAGTTTTTCACCATTAAGGATAATGTTGGCTGTGGGCTTTTCATAGATAGCTGTAACTATCTTGAGAAAGGTTCCTTCCAGACCTATTTTACTTAGTGTTCTCAATATGAATGAGTGTTGGATTTTGTCAAATGCCTTCTCTGAATAGATTGATATGATCATGTGGTTTTTGTTTTTTTATTATTGATGTGGTGTATGATGTTGATTGATTTGCATATGTTGAACCGTCCTTGCATCCATGGGATAAAACCCACTTGGTCATGGTGCATAATCTTTTTGATGTAGAGCTGTATTCAGTTTGCAATATTCTGTTTAGTATTTTTGCGTCTATGTTCATTAGTGAGATTGGTCTGTAGTGTTTTTTTTTTCTTGGTGGTATCTTTGCCCTCTTTGGAAATCAGAGTGATATTAGCCTCATAAAAGGAATTGGGGAGGATTCCTGTCTTTTCAATGGTTTGGAAGAGCCTGTGGATCAGTGGAAGTAATTCTTCTTGAAATGTTTAATAGAATTTACCTGTAAAACCATCTGGGCCTGGACTTTTGTTCTTGGGAAGTTTCTTAATTACTGTTTCAATTTCCTCCAAGGTGATTGGCCTGTTTAGGCTTTCTAAATCCTCCTTTTCTAGTCTTGGAAGCTAATATTTTTCCAAGAATTTGTCACTTTCTTCTGAGTTCTCTAGCCTAACTAAATATAGTTGTTCATAATATGTCCTCATGATGTGTTGGATTTCTTGTGGTTCTGTTGTAATCTCTCCCCTTTCATTTGTGATCCTGATTATTTGGGTGTTTTCCCTCTTTTTTTGAAGGGGGGTCTTGCCAGTGGTTTCTCTCTTGTTATTCTTTCAAAAAATCAACTCCTGGGCCCGGAGAGATAGCACAGCGGCGAGATGCGGCGTTTGCCTTGCAAGCAGCCGATCCAGGACCAAAGGTGGTTGGTTCAAATCCCGGTGTCCCATATGGTCCCCCGTGCCTGCCAGGAGCTATTTCTGAGCAGACAGCCAGGAGTAACCCCTGAGCACCGCCGGGTGTGGCCCAAAAACTAAAAAAAAAAAAAAAAAAAAAAAAAAAAAAAAAAAAATCAACTCCTGGTCTTTATTTCCTATATTGTTTTCTTAGTTTCTATGTTGTTTATTTCTGCTCTGGTTTTATTATTTCGTGTCTACTGGTTGTGTTTGGGTTTCTTTGTTGCTGTTGTTCCAGTTCCTTAAGATGGTCCTTTAAACTGCTAATTTTGTCATTTTCATCTTTCCTGATATAGGATTGTATTGCTATGAGTTTCCCCCTGATTACTGCTTTTGCTTTGTCCCACAAGTTTTGACAAGTTGTTTCTTCATTGGCGTTTGTCTCAAGGAATCTTTTTTATTTCTTCCTTGAGTACCTCTTTGACCCAGCTGTTTTTGATCAGCATGTTGTTTAATCTCCAGGTGTTGGATTTTCTCCATTGCTTCTTTTTACAGTGAAATTTGACCTCTGTTGCATAGTGATCTGAGAGGGTGCTTCTAATGATCTTTACTTTTGTGATTTTATGCAGGTTAGATTTGTATCCTAAGGCATGGTCTATTCTGGAGAAGGTTCTGTGTGGACTTGAGAAGAATGTGTATTCTGCTTTCTGGGGGTAGAGGGCCCTATATAAGTCTATTATCCCTAGTTCTTCTAATTTTTCATTTAGGGCTCTTATTTCTTTGTTAGTTTTCTGTCTGGTGAATCTGTCCAGTCTTGATAGTGGAGTATTAAGGTCGTACTACTATCACATTTTCTTTCATGTGTTTCTCCAGTTTTGCAAGCAGTTGCTGTACATATTTTGCTGGCTTTGCATTAGGTGTGTAGATATTAACCAGTGTTAGCACTTCTTGGTCTAGTATTCCCCTGATCAGTAAGTAGTGACACTCTTTGTCTCTGATCACTTTCTTGAGGTTGAATGCAATTTGGTCTGGTATAAGAATGGCTGTCCCTGTTTTATTATTTTTTATTTCCATTGGCCTGGATAATTGATTTCCATCCTTTTATTCTAAGCCTGTGCCTATATTGTACTTGTAGGTGTGTTTCTTGTAGGCAGCAAAAATCTGGTTTATGTTTTCTACTCAAGTTCTCTATTATTTGTCTTTTAATGGGAGACTTTAGTCCATTAACATTTAAGGAGATTATTGATAGAGAGGGCTGTTGTGCAGTTATGTTGTTTAGGGTGGTTGTTGTTACAAACAGGGGTTTTGATTGTGTAATTCGTCTCTAAGTAGGTCATTTAGGAGCGGTTTTTTCTGTGCAAATAATGTGAGTTCATTTTTGCTTGAGAATGATTTTAGTCTTCCCTCCCATATGAATGATAATTTTGCTGGATAGTGGACACTAGGTTAAAAAATTCTTTCATTCAGACATTTAAATATGTAATTCCACTGTCTTCTTGCTTGAAGTATTTCATATGGGAGATCTGGTTTGATTCTAATGTTCCTTCCTTTATATGTGAGGTTTTTTTTTTCTCCCTAATTGCTTTAAGTAGGCCACCTTTCTCTTTGTTTCTTGCCATTTAGATTATTATGTGTCTTGAAGTTGGTTTGTTGGGGTCTATTTTGTTGGGGACTCTTATCACCTCCTGAATTTGCTCAGATGCGTCTTTCCAAAGGGTGGGAAAGTTTTCTGCTATTATCTCCCTGACTAATTGTTCTTCCCCTTTCCATTTTTCCTCCCCTTCTGGTATATCTACAATTCTTAGATTGTTTCTTTTGTCTTTGTTCATTAAATACTGGACTTTTACTTCCAATGCTTTACCTTCTATTTCTTTGTTGGCTTCTTTGTTGTATTTGGTTTGCAGTTTATCTTTGAGTTGTTCTATGTGATTCTTGAGCTGTGCGATTCTGCTCTTCTGTCTTTTTACGGTTTTACATATTTCATTTAATTCTGTTTGTATGGAGTCTTTCATATTTTGTAGCAATTCTTGTTTAAGTTGGTTTATTTGCTCACCTATTGATGTCTTGCAATCTCTGGCCAGTGTGTCTTTCATTTATTCTAGTTTGGCTTGGAATTCTATTCTCATGGCTGCTTTTAGGTCTTCCTCTCTTGGGTCTGTGTGTTTTGGTGGACTTGGAAACTTGTTGTGATTTTTCTTTATCTCCCTTGTTAATGTTTTCCTTGGTTTACCCATCTTTTTTTGCATTTATTGGTTTGGCTTGGAGTGCAGTGCCTTCAGGTTTTAGCCCACTTTTGCCACCTGTGGCATGGGCTGGATCCCTTCTTGGAGTATGGCTCTACGTGAGTATGTTGGGTGATGTCACTGAGTTTTGGTCCGTCCCTCGTCCTCCGGACAAGTCTGGTCTATTGCCACCTCTTTCCTGCCAGATAGTGCAGGTTCACTCCTAGCCACAATGGTATAGAGCCCCGTTGAGCCTAGATCACTAGCCCTCCCCAACTGGGAGGCAGCCTGCTCTTCCTTTTTGCCCCTCTAGTCACTGGTCCTACTGACTTTCTGTCTCCCTGAGCTGTGTATGATAGATTGATGAGTTGGCAATCTCCACAAGTGCTCCCACTGGCCTTTCTCCCCAGCCTCACGGACTAGGGTCCCCTGAGCTGCCCTGCTATGTCAAAGAGTGGGCTCCTTTGGGTGGGCGCACACCACATGCTTGGATCCATCGAAAGCCTTCCTGCCTTCCCCTGGCCTGTCACAGGGGCTCACGGCTCCCTTGAATAGGTGCCCTCCATGTGCTCTGGTTGGCAACTCCCCACACTCCCTCTGGCCTGTCCCGGGAACTATTCTTTATTCTTTTATTGTTCAGTTACTAATTAGCAAACATCTATCCACACCTCTATTCCAGAGATGAATTGCTTTATCACAGTCAAAGCCCCTTTAGCTGTTGAATTTTACTTCTTTGAATTTTGCATCTGTATTCATTAGACATATTGTCCTCTAGGTCTTGTAAACCTTTTATCTCATTTTGGTGTGAAAGTAATGCTGATTCCAAATAAGTCGAGGAGTATTCCTATTCAATTTTGGGGGGGAAAGTAAGAATTATTGGCATTAATTCTCTAATGTTTGACAATATTCACCATTAAAACTCTTTTGGGCTATTCTTTGTCAGGATTTCTTCTTTGCTGTTTTAATGTTTTCATAAATTGCTGATTTATTCAGGTTTTCTATTTCTTCATAATTTAATCTTATAATATTATTTCTTTTAGTGTATCACCTAGAATTACAAAATTACAAAGTAATTCATGATTGAGTTTTAGGCAACAATGTTGTGTGCCTGTTCACCTTTCCTCCTAGTCACCTCCTCCAACCTCACCCTTCCCCAATTCTCTAAGAAAGGCAATTTTTTCTTTTTAAACACTTTGATATGCAATGCTGTTACTGATAAAATAGCTTACATATCCCTCCTAGTCTATCCTCCTCCAGGGCCTTTACTTAATCTTTGTTTCAGTGTTACCTTCCCTGACCTCTCTCTCTTGCCCAGATGGTGACCATCTTATTGACATCCATTCTCTTGCTCTTAGTTTCTATTAACTTTGCGATTTGTAATTCCCCTACTATATTTTCTTAAATCTCATATTGAGATTATTTTGTATAGGTTCCTCCCACTCTGGCTCACTTCATTCAACATGAGACTCTCCAGATCCATCCAATTGGCAGAAAATTGCCTGACTTCATATTCTGACCAAATAGAGCTCCATTGGTTTCTTTATCAAGCCATGTTTTCTTGAACACTTGGGTTGTTTCCAGATTCAAGTATTGTAAACAATGTTGCAATGAGTATAGAAGTGCAGACATCTTATCTGCATTTTTAGTTTGAGCCCCTGGGGTTTATTTCAAATAGGGGAAGTATTAGATCACATAGAAGCTTAATTTCTTGTTTTAGTTGTAGTTTGGTTGATTAGTTTTTGTTGTTGTTTTTAAAAAAAGTCAATCTTATGCTTTATATTTTAGGAATTTATCTGTTCTAATTTATATGATTTGTTTATGGTTGTTCAGATTAGTCTCTAATAACTTTTGAATTTCTCTGTCTCTTTTCATTTATCAGTTTGTTTGGCTTCATTTCCTTTTACTTACCTTGTTTTCAACTTGTTGATTTATTATTTTAATTTGTCCTAATCTTTTTCGATTTTTTCTTCAAATGTTTATTACCTTTCTTTAGCTAACTTTGTGTTTAATTTGTTTACTTTCTTCCTTAAAGTATAATTGTCTTATTAGATATGTTGTTTCTTTTTGTGGTTCCTCTTTTTTTGGTGCTCAGGGCTTACTCCTGGCTCCATACAAGGTCAGCACCTAACCCATTATACTATCTCTTTAGACCTAGATATTTAAATATGCACATATGTCTATACATTTTCTTAAAAGTACTTTTGATTTATTTTATAAGTTGTCCAGTGTTTTCATTTTGTCTCAATACATTTTATTTTCTGTTTTGATCTTTGATCTATTAGTTGTTCAAAAAGCATTGATTTCCATGTATTTGTTAAAAGATATTTTTTCTATTTATTGGAGGATCACATGGCGTGGAAAGGGGACCATGCATACAAAAGATTGAACCTGGGTTCTTGCATGAAGAGCATGTGCTCAGTCCATTGAATTATTTCTCTATTTTTCTCTATTTCTCAAACATACTATTTTTAAACTTACTTTTATGGACCTGCATATGATCTATTCTATTTTATGTGCACATAAGAAACTTTCCTGGTTCTGTTGAATAAAATGTTTAGTAAAAATTCTTTAAATTTATTTTCCTATACTATTTGCAAGTTTGTTTTATTATTATTATTTCAATTTTGAAACTAGAGTATTAACATTTCTTACTGTTATTTTAATGCTGTTTAACTATGCCTTTAATATATTGCTTGCTTTAATTAGGTGTTCTTATGTCTAATATTTATTTTATATTTATAATTATTTAAATCACTTGGTGAACTGAACCTCTTATATCACGAAATGACTGCTTTCTGCTTGTACTGATTTTAAAGTCTATTTTATTGTTTTAATTTTTTGTATAAATATTTGAATTTATTTATTTATATAAGTTAAAATCCTATAGCAAACAATGATCACAAACTGAACTTAGTGATGTTTTTCTGATAATTATATTTGTCATTAAAGTTTTGTTGGAGCAGGCAATAAGAAAAATTTTTGCAGTGAAGGAGGCTGACTGAGGGGTTGAAGGAAACATGGGGACACTGATGGAGGGAACACCAGTTGGGGGACAATAGCACTTGCCTTACACACACTGACTGGAGTTCAATCCCTAATAGCCCTCACACCTTGCCAGGAGTGATTTCTGAACTCAGATCCAAGAGTAATCCCTGAGCAACTCTGGGTGAGGCTTAAAAATAAAAACTAAACATGCGCGCGCACACACACACACACACACACACACACACACACACACACAGAATATGGTTTGATCCCCATTACTAATGTCTATTTTAATGTGATATAACTATAGTTATTCAACCAATGGTAAGCCTTTGATTACTATTTGCATGGCTTTTTCCTTTCCTCCCTTTATTTTCAAACTATGCTCTTAAAGCAGTGCTTCTCAAATAATGGGGCATGCCCCCTGGGGCTCCTTAAAGGGGGCACGTTTGACCTTGGCAAACACTGTCATAACAAGCTAAGCCCTGTGTTCATGTCTCTGTATGTTCCTGTAGCTAAGAGTTAAGTCCTGCTTCAAACCCCACTTCGAAAAGCTATGCATTGCAAAACTGCTCATTGTAGCCTAAGACATCACCAGGCTTCTTGCTAATCTCTTACTTTACATCAGTATGACACCTAGGGCCAGACCAGAAAGGAACTACTTTAAAATATAAGAATTTACCTTCCTTTTATCCTCTGGGCTCCTAACTGAACTGTATTCTATTTTAAGGTTACAAACCACCTAAAGCCATGTCTATTGTCTTAAAGATCAAACAATATACACTGGTAAGTTTCTGTACTTTGCAAAGAAACAAAATGTGAGCATTTCTTTCATACTAGTCACTGGCATTTTACCCCTGAAAAACTCCTAGCTTGGAGATTAAATTTGGAACAAGCTTGTCAGAAGGTGTTACCCCATACATTCATTGTGTGGTCTCGTTTCTTTATATTTTACCTTATGCCTGTTTGTCCTCCCCAGTTTCCTGAAGCAGGATTCATTTAATCCTCTGGCACTGTCAGACAATAGCTAGCCAGCAGCAATATTCTGCATATCACTTTACCTCTTTTCAGCACCCATTCCTCTCCAATGTGGTCACTTTCTTCTATCATTGTCATAGCAATCTCATAAGACCCTGAGCTCCCCATATAATGGCAAGCTTCCTACTAAGGACCAGTTCTCTATTCTTCATTTCTGTTGCCTTTGGGTAGTAGTTATCTCCCTACTATGTTTCTTTATGTCACTCATAAGAGTGAGGTCATTTTGTATATGTCCCTCTCCCTCTGAGAGTATAATACTCTCCAGATCCACTCATGTAACATTATATGACCATGACTTCATCTTTTCTAACAGCTGAGTAGTAGTCCATTGTAAATATGTACCATAGTTTCTTTATTCAGTCACCTGCTTTTGGGTACCTAGTTGTTTCCTTATCTGGCTATTGTGAATAGTACTGCTAGAGGAGTATAGTAGTACATAAAATTGCAGATGTCTTTTCTACATTGTGTTTCTCAGCCTTTGGGGTAAAAAAATTAGGACTATGCTGAGTAGTAGGGAGGCTCAATTTCAATTTTTATTTTTGAGAAATGTCCATATTGTATTCTAAAAAAGCTGAACAAATTGACATATCCACCAGCAAAAAATGAGGACTCCTTTCCCTCACATCCACATCAACCCTGGCTATTGTTCTTTTTGATGAATTTCAGTCTCTCTTGTGTGAGATAATATCTTAAGATTTGTATTTTCATTGATTTCTTTATGCTGACTCATTAGACACCAAAACATATACAATATGCTCAGCAAACAGGGTTGTAATCCTCTTTGTATTCATACTTTAATATTTTTTCCAATTCCTTGCAGTCATAAATAAATTAAGTTTTTGGTACCTGGGTGTTATAAAATTAGAGAGTGAATTTATTCTTATTGAACTATATAGGTAAAGTAAAATTTGGAGTTAGTGACATTATTTAATATTGAATATATGCACATTATTTTATTTTCATCAGCATTTGTAAAATCCCACCATGCAGCTTTCTTTGCATTTAGCAAATTCAGTATTTTCCTAAGTATATAAAGTTGTTATATTAATATATTCCTACAGAAACGATGAGATTCCTGTATAAAAATAATTTTCAATGTGTATTACTTTAAATTATCTTGTTAATATCTTTATTTAAACACCTTGTTTACAAATATGATTGTAGTTGAGTTTCAGTCATGTAAAGAACACTCCCTTCACTGCTGCAACATTCCCACCACCAATGTTCCAAATCTCCTTCCTCCCCACCCCATCCCCGCCTATACTCTAGACAGGCTTTCCACTTCTCGCATTCATTCACATTGTTATGATAATTCTCAGTGTCGTTATTTCTCTAACTGCACTCACCACTCTTTGTGGTGAGCTTCATGTTGTGAGCTGGACCTTCCAGCCCTCCTCTCTTTGTCTCTGAGGATTATTGCAAAAATGTCTTTCATTTTTCTTAAAACCCATAGATGTGTGAGACTATTCTGAGTCTATCTCTCTCCCTCTGACTTATTTCACTCAGCATAATAGATTCCATGTACATATATGTATAGGAAAATTTCATGACTTCATCTCTCCTGAGGCTGCATAATATTCCATTGTGTATATGTACCACAGTTTCTTTAGCTATTCATCTGTGGAAGGCATCTTGGTTGTTTCCAGAGTCTGGCTATTATAAATAGTGCGGCAATGAATATAAGTGTGAGGAAGGGATTTTTGTATTGCATTTTTGTATCCCAGGAGTGTTATGGCTGGATCATATGAGAGATCAATTTCCAGGTTTTGAAGAAATCTTCATATCGCTTTCCATAAAGGTTGAACTAGACGGCATTCCCACCAGTTGTGAATAAGAGTTCCTTTCTCTCCACATCCCTGCCAGCACTACTTGTTCTCATTCTTTGTGATGTGTGCCATCTCTGTGGTATGAGATGGTACCTCATAATATATAGTGCATCTTAGTGATGTATAACATTTTTTCATGTGCCTTTTGGTCATTTGTATTTCTTCTTTGACAAAGTGTCTGTTCATTTCTTCTCCCCATTTTTTGATGGAATTAGATGTATTTTCTTGTAAAGTTCTATCAGAACCTTGTATATTTTGGATATTAGCCCCTTATCTGATGGGTATTAGGTGAATAGTTTCTACCACTCAGTGGGTGGCTCTTGTATCCTGGGCACTATTTCCTTTGAGGTGCAAAAGCTTCTCAGCTTAATATATTCCCATCTGTTAATCTCTGCTTTCACTTGTTTGGAGAGTGCAATTTCCTCCTTGAAGATGCCTTTAGTCTCAATATCATGGAGTGTTTTACCTATATGTTGTTCTATATACCTTATGGTTTCAGGTCTGATATTAATGTCTTTTTTATCAAGGTCATTTGTATTTTATCTTCATAAATGATGTTAGTTGAGGGTCTAAGTTCAGTTTTTTGCAAGTGGCTAACCAGTTGTGCCAACACCACTTGTTGAAGAGGCTTTCCCTGATCCATGTAGGATTTCTTACTCCTTTATCAAAAATTAGGTGATTGTTTATCTGGGGAACATTCTCTGAGTACTCCAGCTCATTCCATTTATCTGAGGGTTTGTCTTTATTCCAATACCATGCTGTTTTGATAACTATTGCTTTGTAATACAGGTTTAAGTTGGGGAAAGTGATGCCTCCCATATTATTTTTTTCCAAGGAGTGCTTTAGCTGTTTGAGGGTGTTTATTGTTCTAAATGAATTTCAGAAGTGGTTGATCCACTTCTTTGAATAATGACTTTAAAGTCTTTTTTTTTTTTTTGGTTTTTGGGCCACACCCGTTTGACGCTCAGGGGTTACTCCTGGCTATGCGCTCAGAAATCGCCCCTGGCTTGGGGGGACCATATGGGACGCCGGGGATCGAACCGCGGTCCTTCCTTGGCTAGCGCTTGTAAGGCAGACACCTTACCTCTAGCGCCACCTTCCCGGCCCCGACTTTAAATTCTTAATGCTGTCTTTATTAATCAATTAATCAATACATTAAAACTGACTAATCTATATCAAACCACATTATTTCTTCATGAAGAATAGCAAACATTTTTCTGATCTACCATAGTTAACATATCAGTTGTTATTGATTTGTGCATATAAAAATATAATCAAAATATTTTGTTTTGTTTTGGGCCTCACCCAACAGCATTCATATCTCACCTCTGACATCACTCTTGCTCAGGTATCATTCCTGGCAGAGAACACAGGGACCATCTGGGTTTCAGAAAATTATATCTGAATTGGTCATATGCCAGGCAAATACCTAACATGCTGTATTATCTTTTGAACCTCTATAGATAAATTATAGATAAACTAGACAAAGTTTTCAACATGATAGTAAATTACAGACATTCAGATTCGAATCTTGTGTCTGTAGATTCTGTTATTTTATCAATAGTTTTGTTTTCTGTTGTTCTGCCCTCAGTGCCACTCAGATGTACTGTAACTGACACAATTTGCCATCTTCAGAATCATCTTGTGCCTTGGAAATTTCCATTGTCTTGAAGCTTTTGCTGATTGTTTGATATGATATAAGGTTCTAACATCTAATTACTCATTTGCATTACAGTTCTATGTATGGGTACTGAATATTTCCAGTGTACATCAGTGAGCATCCTACTAGGGATCACTCTCTCATGACCTACTCTTTGTAGAGATGCTACAAGAATGTGTTTACACATACTGACAAGGAGTGTGTTGAGAATTTGGGATTTGGGGATGAATTCACAGCAGACTAATGATTATTCATATGCCACTAGTCAATGTATTGCTCTGTTTACCTTTTAAGTAGAATGGACAGAATTATACTCTGGGCTGACGATGTGTTTAAAATTATATGCTAATTTTGGGGTTGTTTTTATTAGTGTTTAGGTGATATGTTTATAATAATAGTACAAAATCATTGCACCACATCACTACCCCAATGTCCAAGATCCACCACCACTTGTGTTACTTTTAGTTCACTGCTCATATTTTCCCTCTTCTGCTTGTTAATCTGAGTATTTTTATCTTGGGTCAAGTGTTCCTCACTGTTTGACATTGTTTCTAACATTGCTTTGTTTTTATATGCACCACAGACGAGTGAGGTCATTTAGTCATTGTCCTACTCCCTCCCACATATTTTACTTAATATGATGACCTTCATTTTCAGCTAAGTTGCAGTGTATTGAGAAATTTCATCTTTACTTGCAGCTACATAACATTCCATTTTGTGTATGTATATGCTACCGACTCCACCACAACAAAAATACTGCCCTCCTGAGAAAAAACTGTTGAAAGAGAATTTTTTTGTGTTTACAATTACCTATACCTTTTGTACTTGAACATTTTCTCTCTTACTAAGTTAGAAAAGTTCTTCCTAAGTTAGAAAAGTATAAATAGAACTTTTACTGCATTATCTTTTACTTTAGGGACTCTAATACTACAGAGTCTTTCCCTCTTGGTTTCTCACTGGCCTCTTATTGTGATTTTCTTTTCATTTTCTGGGTTAATATGTTTGGATGCTTTTGCTAAATTTTTAGTCTTTCTTTTGATGTGTATGTGGGAGACCCAACAGTGCTCAGGTTTAACACCCAGCTCTGCACTCAAGAATTACTCCTGGCAGGCTCAGTGGCCAAAGATGGTGCCAGGGATTAGACCCGGTTCAAAGCAAGAGAACCTACACACTGCACTATTGCTCCAGATTTTATTTAAATCCTATTTAACTTTTCACTTCAGCTTATACTCATTAGGCCCATATTTTTTTAAAAAAAGTTTTCATATGTTATCTATTACCATTTTCTTCATTTTTAGGGTAAACATTGTCAAATGTTATCTTGAACTCTTCAATAAATTGCCTAGTTCTATTACATTTCAATTAATATGGGAGTTTGGCTGTGTTCCATTAGTGGTATGCTCTTCTGTTTCTTCATTTTGTAACCACATATTTGCCTGGGTGTAGCTAAAATATCTTTCCTTATCTTGATGTGTAAGAGCTGTATTACAGTTGAAAGCTTGTAGAATTTTACCCAGAATACCATGGTGTTTATTGCTTTATATATGACACCTCTGCACCTGCATGGATATTTGGCTCTCTCATAAAATAGGATTGAGAGAGCAAGCAGAGAGATTACTGCTAGCAGAGACAACATGAATCTGTGCCTCCCTGAGGTCTGCTGGGTTATGAGCTGAGAAACTCTCTAACTACCCTCTCCCCTCTCTTCTCAAAAAGAAACCCCAGGTTCTTACTCTTCTTTTATGTGCAGCTTGTGCAACTGAACTATTTCACAGGGCCCAGACTTTGGCCTCTCAATAGTGGTTTCAGATGGGTAAGGACAGTATTTCTCATTCGTGGGTGCTATCACTCTTTTAGAGATTGTTATCCTGGATGGTGTTTCTATTAAAAGGAAGAAATAAGGCATGGATGTGTTCCTAGAAACCCCCAAAACAAAGCTTGCTCCTGATGCAAGGCAGCTACTACAGGTCTGGATGCTTTATTCTGTCAGAGGCAAATACAATCTTCTACAGTGGCTGGGGCAGGGCAGAGCAGGTGCTTCCCATACTCAGAAGCTACCTGGGGAGAAGACTTGACACAAGTGAAGCTCTTCCAGCACCACTAATCAAATTCTCTTCAGAAGCTTCAATGCCAGCTGCTTAAATCGAGCAGGACAGGCATGTCTCAGACTTGAGATCAGCACTGTAAGTCACAAGGATGCCCAGGTATCCCAACAGCAGACTTATAGGACATTCCGCCCTCCAGTTCTGGTCCCTTGCTTGGTTCTCTGTTACTTCCCATTTAAGGAAAGCACGCACCAGATGTGATTTTTTTTCCTTCCCTGGTGCAGTGTCTTTCCTCTAAAAGAATTATTTGCCAAAAGGCCTGCTTAGCGAAGTCAATTATTTGACCCTTTGCTTGGATCATTGGCGGTAATTCCAACATGGCTCTAACATTACGTTTTTCTCTCTATTTGGCCACTATAGAAATCCGGCCTCAGCTCTCCAACAGACAAAGAAATGTCAGTACCTAAAGCCCTCCAAAGAGTTTCCTGCTGGCTAGTTCATATAACCTGATGCAACAGCTTGTTTTACTGAGTCTAGCTCTATGATGGTAAACAATTATTTCCATCCCC
Source organism: Suncus etruscus (assembly GCF_024139225.1). Taxonomy (NCBI): domain Eukaryota; kingdom Metazoa; phylum Chordata; class Mammalia; order Eulipotyphla; family Soricidae; genus Suncus; species Suncus etruscus. Next base: position 127,324,843 of record NC_064851.1, read on the forward strand.
CCTAAAATCTATTTTGCGGCTACTACATAGACATCAAAAATATCTGTCTCTTTCCTCCTGTTATCTTGAAAAACCTGCTTTTTGCTAAAACAAAAGCATCTCTAGTTCTGGGTTTCACTGCCCTCCAGCAGAGTTCTTTCTCACCCGAAGAAACAGTCTTTTAATATGTAAATTTAAGGCTTGCTTCCGCATTGTATTGCTTTCCTGCTCTTTGAGAACACCTTGCATACCAGAGTCTGTGCTTATAAAAAGTTATTGGCTGAAAAATAAATTTGTCTCTCGTCCCTTGGCCGAGGGTCCCCATACAATATATTTTGTGTGGTCTCATTTATTTCATATTTCATATTCTTCCACTTGTGCTCCCGCTTCTCTCTCCTTGAAAGGTTCCCGGACCCCACGAAGGTTCTCCTTAGCAACGCTAACCCGTCTGCAGCATTTCTCTCCCTGGAGTTCAGTGCTCAGCCTTGCTGGCATCTAGCACGCTGACAATACTCAGAAGGACCTCTGCTTCCTGCTCCCAGTATCTCGCAGACATCCACAGAAAACCCTCTCCATTCTCTCCATTTTCCTGTCCTTGACTGCCTGCTCTCCACTCCCTGATAGCTCTTCACCAGAACCAGGCTCTCTGCTATGGCTGGAGACTTTTTGTCTTCCAAAGAAGACTTCTTACGGCTGTCTCCTTCACTTTCTAGAGTTACAGAACACCGTGTAATGGATATTTCTATTTTGACGTCGCCTTTTCTATGTTTCTTTTTGAACATCTGTGGTTTTACATATGTTTCATTATATGTGGAGGAGCATGTGAGTTCACCATCTTTCCTGCTCTACTCTAGTGACTTCTATTAAAAGTTTATGGTGTGCCCTACTATTGTCTCTCTTTTAAGAAAATCTTGCTCAAGTACTGTGTATCTTTCCTTGTCTCAGTTCAGACTTGATTTTATAGTACAGAAACATAGGCCTCATTGTGATTCTCCTATCCTAGGTGATTTCTGTATCTCATTATTTTTGCTCTCATTAAGTTGAGACTCTGAGCATAGGTATATGAACAAAGGAAGAGTTTTTCTTATACTCTTTAACTGGATACAGAGCAGAAAATTCATAGCATTTATGAAACTGGGAGCCGGAGATAAGTTTTGGATTTTTTTGTTTTGATACCACTTCTGAGAAATTTATGAGAAAGTTCAGAGTTGATTCCTGGCTCTGTGCTCAGATGTCACTTCTGGCTGATTGGGGGACCATATGGCATTTAACTATTGAACCCCAGGTTGGTCACTTGCAAGGTAAATGCCCTATCTGCTGTACTATTTAATCCTCTGGTTTCAAAAGCTTTTAAGTGATATGGATATTGTGTTTGCCAGAAGTCGAGGACACAGAGACTCATAGTTCAACATTTCTCCCGCAGAAACAAGTCAAGACTTAAGAACATTCCTCTAAACCACTAATCTATAGTCTGAGACAAACAGGATCTACATAAATTATGATTATAACAGGAATTGCTCTAAGGTCCCAGAGCCACCAGGAACATAATTCCTAAGACATGAGTTGAGCTTATAAAAACAGAAGGTTTGACATTCTAAACCAATCTCTGATATATTTTAATATAATCTTTACTAACTGCTGAAATATGCCCTAATGTTAATGTAGTTCTGATTTTATGATTCTAAGGTGTGATTCAAAAATTTGTACTAGTAAATTTATTTTAATTGAGGCTTTGTTTATCAGTTGGCTTTAAAGTAACTAAATTATACATATCCCCTATGAATGTCTGTCTGAAAGCAATATTGCTAATAGAATTTTTCCTTACTTTCATTTACTATGTAAAATGAAGAGGGAAATGTATCTCTCAAAAACATCTGTTTAGGAAAAAGCCTCTTCAAGAAAATGTTGACTTCATATTCGTGGATTTAGATTGGAAATATAAGTACTCTAGCTTTCCCAGGTGAAAATGTATCCTGCAATATTTTTTGACATTCTCAGGCCTATTATATTTATGCAATTTTCATTTTAAATAATAAAAATTATTTTTACTAAATTTTATATACAAAGTTTAGAGAAAATTTTAATATCATACAGAAATGACCTGCATCTTTCAAATGATATTGGAAATTAGCATGTCTATTCTTTATTAGGGTACATGACTTCATGAGTGATATTGATCATAAAAATATGCCATAACTTAATCAGGCTAGTAAACATTTCAAAAATGATATCTACATGCTTTTATTATTTAAATAATACAACAAGGTAGCTATGACAGTGCAGGTAAAAGTTTCAAGATCACTTCAAGCAGGTTCAAACTCCTTACCAACAATTAGATAAGTCACTTGCTTATAACAACATCATATTCATTAATAAAAATGATAATATTATAAGCATTATATAAAATATTGAGATATATTAAATACCTTAGTACAAGATCGTAATACTGATTGATACTGGCTTATTGAGTATAGCCCCACAGACTTCATCTAGAGCCATGCATTAAACCACTAGAATGGCCTTTATTCGTCCTTAAAAAGTATTATTAATTTCCCTGGTAATTAATAGTAATTCTAAACCTTTAAATCGTTGAGTCATATTTCCAGTCAGTCCACTCTTTATATATACATATGATTAATTCTCAAGAATAGAATGGCCTCTACATATTTCAGAACTGGAATGAACATCCTGACCCACATTGCCATTGAAATCCTGAGGAATTCCACATTCATATTATTACATTTTTCTTTAATTCAGTGGAAATAGGCTGACTTTGACAAATTTTATTCTTAATCACCTGAATTTTCCAACTTCCAGGTCATTTTGTCCAGAAAATTCCCCAGGCACCATTGCAGCTTTCATAAAAACATTCCACACAGATTGCCAATGCATTGTGTTTCTATGTTCATAGTATCGACTTGACCTGCCCCTTGAATTTTCTTCTTTACAACACTGTCAAACCCAGGAATTTTAGAGTGCAGTTTCCTCCTTGAATATGCCTGTAGTCTCAATGTCCTGGAGTGTTTTGCCTGTGTGTTGTTCTATATATCTTATGGTTTCGGTCTGAGATTGAGGTCTTTAATCCATTTTGATTTTACCTTCCTACATGATGTTAGCTGGGGGTCTAAGTTCAATTTTTTGCAAGTGGCTAGCCAGTTGTGCCAACACCACTTGTTGAAGAGGCTTTCTTTGCTCCATTTAGGATTTATTGCTCCTTTATCAAAAATTAGGTGATTGTAAGTCTGGAGAACATTTTCTGAACATTCAAGCCTATTCCACTCATCTGAGGGCCTGTCCTTATTCCAATACCATGCTGTTTTGATAACTACTGCTTTGTAGTAAAGTTGAAAGTTGGGGAAAGTAATTCCTCCTATATTCTTTTTCCCAATGATTGCTTTAGCTATTCTAGGGTGTTTATTGTTCCAAACGAATTTCAAAAATGCCCGATCCACTTCTTTGAAGAATGTCATGGGTATCTTTAGAGGGATGGCATTAAATCTGTATAATGCCTCAGGGAGTATTGCCATTTTGATGATGTTAATCCTGCCAATCCATGAGCAGGGTATGTGTGTCCATTTCCGCGTGTCCTCTCTTATTTCTTGGAGCAGAGTTTCATAGTTTTCTTTGTATAGGTCCTTCACATTTTTAGTCAAGTTGATTCCAAGATATTTGAGTTTATGTGGCACTATTGTGAATGGGGTTGTTTTCTTAATGTCCATTTCTTCCTTATTACTATTGGTATATAGAAAGGCCATTGATTTTTGTGTGTTAATTTTGTAGCCTGTTTCTGGGGATGGAGTGTCCTATATATATCCACTAGGCCTCTTTCTTCCATTTCTCTCCTCAGGTCTACTATATTCTTGTTGGGTTTCAGCCTGGTTGATCTATCTAGTATTGACAATTGACAAAGCTTTGTTATGGTCCCCCACAATTATTGTGTTATTATTGATATTATTTTTCAGAATTGTCAAAAATTGTATTAAATATTTTGCTGGCCCCTCATTCGGTGCATGTATGTTTAGGAGAGTTATTTTTTTCTGCTCTACATACCCCTTAATTAATATAAAATGTCCATCTTTGTCCCTTACAACCTTCCTGAATATAGTTTGCATTATCTGATATTATTATGGCCACTCCAGCTTTTTTATGGGTGTTGTTTGCTTGGATAATTTTTCTCTAGCCTTTTATATTGAGCTTATGTTTGTTCTGACTATTCAGGTGCGTTTCTTGTAGGAAGCAGGTTAGATTGATTTTTTTGATTCATTTAGCCACTCTGTGTCTCTTAACTGGTGCATTTAGTCCATTGACATTGAGAGAAAGAATTGTCCTGGGAGTTAGTGCCATCTTTATATCAAAAATTTGATGTGTCTTTTGGTTAGTTTTGTCTTAAATTAGGTCTTTCAATTTTTCTCTTAAGACTGGCTTTGATTCTGTAAAGTTTCTGAGCTGTTTTTTCTCTGTGAAACCATATATTCTTCCATCAAACCAGAAAGTGAGTTTTTTTGGCTACAGTATTCTAGGTGAAGCATTCATTTTATTGTCTTGTCACAATATCCCACCACTGCTTTCTGGCCTTGAGTGTTTCTGGTGACAGGTCTGCTGTAAATCTCAAGGATGCGCCCTTGAATGTAATTTCCCTTTTTGATCTTGCTGTTTTCAGAATTATGTCTCTCTCTGTGGGATTCTTCATTGTGACTAGGATGTGTCTTGGAGTATTTTTTCTGGGGTCTCTTTTGGTTGGTACTCTTTGAGGATGCAGGATTTGATCACATATATTCTTTAGCTCTGGAAGTTTCTCTTTAATGATGTTCTTGACCATTGATTCTTCCTGGAAATATTTTTCCTGGGTCTCTGGGACTCCAATGATTCTTAAGTTGTTTCTGTTGAGCTTATCATAGATTTCTATTTTGATTTGTTCCCATTCTTTGATTAATTTTTCCACTGTCTGTTCATTTGCTTTAAGTTTTTTTCCAATCTCTCCCACTGTATGTAATTGTTATTCATCTCATCTTCCACAGCACCAAGTCTATTCTCAGCTTCTGATACCCTGTCCCAGAGCTTATCCATTTTGTCATTCACTTCGTTTACTGAGTTTTTCAGGCCTGTTAGTTGACATGTTATTTCAGTTTGGAGTTTTGTGATTTCTATCTTCATATTTTCTTGGTTCTTATTAGTGTTCTGTTCAACTTGATCCATGGTTTCTTTGAGTTCTTTGAGCATCTTCCATAATGCTTATCTAAAGTCCTTATCTGAGAGGTTGATTAGTTGGTTGGTCATTATCTGGTCATCAGAATTGTCATCTTCATTCTCTATGTCTGATGCTGGCCTGCGTTGTTTCTCCATTGTCAGACTTGTATTGTGGGCTTTTCTACGTGTTGTGGTGGTATTCATTGGCTAAATGATGTACGCAGCCACACTCCTCTGGCTCTGCCCTTTCTGGATGGGTCGACTTACCTCCAAGGAAGCAGAGTCCTCTGTGGATGAAGCCTCACACTGGATCAAATCTTAGGCCCGAGCACGCAGCAGAGAAGACAGTCCGAAGAGAAATGCTGGGCTTCAGTGATCCAGCACAGTTCTTAGTGTGACTTTTTCTTCTTGTTGCAATTGTGTTCTTTCCTTAGAAAGAGCGCACAGCTGCGTAGCAAAGCAGAGCTGGAGCCTCTTTTCGGCCCACTCCCAAGAGGTTCATGCAACAGGACAGTAGACAGACACACAGAGGCAGCCCTCACAATTTTTCACATTCGGGCCCCACATGCAGGCGTAGTTTTGTGGTGTAATTACTTTCTAACTGCCCTCACCAATCATATCATGGACCAATCCTTCCAGCCCTAGTCTCCATTGTTTTTGGGTATTAATTCCATACTATCTTTTATTCTTATTAAATCCCACATATGAGTGAAACTGTCCTTTATCTATCTCTCTCCCTCTGATTCATCTCAGTCATATATAGTTTCCATGTCTATCCATATACAGGAAAATTTTTTACTTCATTTTTCCTGACAGCATAGTATTCCGTATGTATATAAACCATAGTTTATTTAGCTACTCATCTTTTGTTGGGCATCTGGGTTGTTTCTAGATTCTGGCTATAGTAAATATACCTGCAATGAACATCGGTGTGCAGAGGGCATTTTTGTGTTGTGTTTTTGTGTTCCTAGGGTATATCCCTAGAAGTGGTATATAGCTATATATATATATATATATATATATATATATATATATATATATATATATATATATATATATATATATAGGTATATAGGATCATATGGGAGTTCAATTTTTAGTTTTTTGAGGAATTACCATATTGTTTCTCAGAAAAGCTGGACTAGATGGCATTCCCACCAACAGTGAATGAGAGTTCTTTTCTCCCCACATCTCCTCCAGCATTGGTTGTTTTTGTTCTTAGTGATGTGTGCCAATCTCTGTAGTGTGAGATGTTACCACATTGTTGTTTTGATTTGTATCTCCCTGATGATTATTGTTGTGGAGCAATTTTTAATGTGACTTCTGGCCATCTATATTTTTTCTTTGAGGAAGTGTTGTTCATTTCTTCTCATTTTTTATGGAAGTTAGATCTTTTCCTGTTTAGTTCTGTCAGTACATTGTATTTCTTAGATGTTAGCCCCTTATTTAATGGGTATTGGCTGAATAGTTCCTCCCATTCTGTGGGTGGCCTTTGTATCCTAGACAGTATTTTCTTTGAGGTGCAGAAGCTTCTCAGTTTAATGTAGTCCCATTTATTTATCTCTGCTTCCACTTATTTGGACAATGCTCTTTCCTCCTTGAAGATGCCTTTAGTCTCAATGTCATGGAGTGCTTTACCTATGTGCTCGTCTATATATTTTATGGTCTGGGTCTGATATCAAGGTTTTTAATTCACTTGGATTTGACTTTTGTGCATGATGTTAGATGAAGGTCTAAGTTTGCTTTTTTTGCATGTGGCTGACCAGTTGTTCCAGCATCATTTGTTGAAGAGGCTTTTCTTGCTCCATTTTGCATTTCATGATGCTTTATCAAAGATTAATTGATAGTATGTCATTGTCTAAATACTCAAGTCTATTCTGTTAGTCTGAGGGTCTGTCTTTATCTGCAATACCATGCTGTTATAAATATTATCTCTTCGTAATATGATTTAAAGTTGGGAAAAGTGATGCCCCTATATATTTTAATATAAGTTTTATTTGATCATAATGGCTTACATATTGTTGACAATAATATTTTAGGTACATATCAACATAATATCAGGGGGATTCCCATTACCGAATTATCCTCCATTCCCATCCTCCCTCCCATATCTTCCTCCCTCACCCCTGGGCTGCTAGAATACATGGTCCCCTCTGAGCCTAGTTTACTACTTAGTGGTCCTACGCCTGTTTTGGTCTTGGCACCTCCCTTGTTTCCTCCGCTAACTGGGAGGTGGTACTAGATAGTTACAGTTATGTGGTTTTGTTTGAAGAAGAGAAAAGTGATAAACTGGGGTAAAAATCAAATACACCAAAAATGGGGAGAGTCCTTCTAGATGCAGGGGTCTCAAACTCAATTTACCTGGGGGTCGCAGGAGGCAAAGTCGGGTAATCCTTGAGTGCAAAGTCAGTATTGGGGGGTGTGACCCAAACAACTAAAACAAAACAAAACAAAAAAAAAAAAACAATTCCTTTAGGACAGGGCCACAAAATGTTGTATGGAGGGCCATTTGCGACCCACGGGCCATGAGTTTGAGACCCCTGTTAGAGACTCTCATCATCGATTTGAGAGTCAAAGGGGAAAAATAAGGTGAAACACCTCAACAGTACAAAAAGAAGTGTCAAATAAAATATCTAGTGAGCACTCCAACAATAAAGATAAGCACCACATAAAAGCCATGGTCTTGAGATAAAAAAAACATGGCAGAGCACCTAAGGAAAAAGAAAAGAAGAAAATAAGTAAATAAATATAAATGGAGACAACATCTTCAATAACAATACCAAAACGAAGAAATCGACAAAACCTAAATAGAAATAAAAAAAAATTGTTTTGTGCTTTTTTTTTCTCCTGCACAGGCATATTAAATATTGGGGTCATTCAAAAAGGAATTCCCTTGGCCTAAGAGGTACAGGGTTTCTCCACCCTTGGACTATATTGTCATGGGATTAACTATAGACTCCATTCGGGTACCTTTACTCTCCCCTTTGTGCTTTCGTGGTGTTTGGAAGATTTCTGCTTCATTCTGGGTGATAAAATCAGATCTCTGTATCTAGAGATCTTGATATCTGCACAGGTCAAGGGGTGGAACTTGTGATGAAGCCTTTCTTTGTAGTTCTAGAAGTTCTGTTCCCTCAGTGTCATTTTAATCTATCTTCTGTGTTTGGTGGTCTTGGTCTTTGCACTGATCTTGGGATGGAACCTATGATAGCATCTTTTGTTGTGTTTCCAGAAGACCCATTCCATTGCAATTGTCTCAGAGGGATCTTTGGAACTGGAGCTCATGGTTTTTGTGCAGGTTGTAGCCCAAACCCTAGACTAGGGCTTTTTCATTGGTCACAGGATACAGACAGTCTGGTCATGGTTCTATCAGTCAGTCATCTGTAAAACACGATCTTGGCTATTGGACTGACTAAAGGGTGACAAGTCCTCTGATTTTGTCTTATTGTCAGCTGGAGGGATAGAATAACCTGCTCTTAGGTCAAGTTGTTCCCATTTTCCTCATTGTCAGGATATCATATTAGAGCTGGCACTTGTTGGTGTCCGAACAGTATTGAGGATGTCCCGGATGGGATTAGTTTCCTGTAGCTGTCGTGAAGAACTGTGTCGTTTCTATGTCTGGGATCCAAGGTTCAAAGCTGGATGGATGGTGTCTAATCACTTCGGGTCTAAATTGGGTCCATGTGTGATATTTTCAAGGTGGGAGATATCTCTGTATTGTAAACAAGTATGAGTTCTTATCCCTAGTAGATAAGAGTTTGTTTTTATATGTAAGATTTCTCTTTTTTTTAGTGTGTCTTTGCAGGGGGAAATGGTGCTACATTATATTGCCGGTACATATGGGGGTGGAAAAAAAAGAAAACGGAAACAGGTCACACACCCAAAACAAATAAAAATAGAAATAAAGGGGCCGGGCGGTGGCGCTGGAGGTAAGGTGCCTGCCTTGCCTGCACTAACCTAGGACGGACCGTGGTTCGATCCCCCGGCATCCCATATGGTCCCCCAAGAAGCCAGGAGCAACTTCTGAGCGCATAGCCAGGAGTAACCCCTGAGCGTCACAGGGTGTGGCCCAAAAACCAAAAAAAAAAAAAAAAAAAAAAAAAAAAAAAAAAATAGAAATAAAAATATATGTGCTCATATATATACGGAACAAATATTTTAAAAAATGAAATAAAAAAGTAATTAAAGGAGCAAAGTGATGCAAGAGACTGTCTTACATTTGGAGAAAAGCAGGTAAAGAGGTAGTGCAATACAGGTTTTATACTTATGATGGAACTATAGGTTTCTCCATTGTCTTTTGAGATTTTCTTGTGGTGTGTGCGTTCCCAGGCACCTTTTCATTCCACACCCTGATCTTCTTGAGATTGGCAAAAGCTTTGCGGCAGGGAGGTCTTGGGAAGAGTTCATGCTTTGGGGATACTTTTAGAGCTAAGTACGGTTTCAAGCAACAGTCCCCGTTAGGAATAGTTGGGAAGGAGGGCCACACAGCATGAGTCAGCAGGGGAGTTGGTTTCCTTTTCTTGCTGGGTATGAGTTGTGGGTTTAACTTGGTGTCCCTTCGCTTGGGCGCTGGGTACTAGTTCGTTGGGGTAGGAGGTCAGTCTTGATGCCTAATAAATTAAGAACTGAGGGTGAAGAGTTTTAATAAAGTGGGAAATCTGGATGGGATTGAGGGGTGAAGGGATAGTCGGATTTCCAAAGGGAAGAAAGGGAAAAGTATAAGGGCTGGGAAAGAAGTGAAGAGAAACTACATTAAAAAGAAAAGAGAAGAAGAAGAAGAAAGAAAGAAAGAAAGAAGAAAGAAAGAAAGAAAGAAAGAAAGAAAGAAAGAAAGAAAGAAAGAAAGAAAGAAAGAAAGAAAGAAAGAAAGAAAGAAAGAAAGAAAGAAGAAAGAAAGAAAGAGAAAGAAAGAAAGAAAGAAGAAAGAAAGAAAGAGAAAGAAAGAAAGAAAGAAAGAAAGAAAGAAAGAAAGAAAGAAAGAAAGAAAGAAAGAAAGAAAGAAAGAAAGAAAGAAAGAAAGAAAGAAAGAAAGAAAGAAAGAAAAGAAAAATAAGAAAGTAGTGAGAAGATAGGAGAAAAAGGCAAGGGAATACTAGATTGCTTGAATGTGTTCGATGAGTAGGGCTTATAGAATAAGTCTGTAGGTCACATTGCTGCTTCAGTATTCTGGCTAGTCATGTGCTTCAAGTCCTAAAAGAAGGTATAACATAGAGATAAAATGTATGTTAAAGAATTTTCTTGGGACATTCTCTTAGTGCAAGCTGGGTATGATATCTCATGTGACTGGGCCCCGAGATGCCATCTTAGTTTGTCCACCCTTCGTATCCAAGAACGCCTGTGGACAGAGAAGCTAAGAGGTTATTTTAAATATAGTAAGATTAAGGCATTAAAACATATTATTATGAGATGTTTCCTTTGGAGTCAGTGATTTCCCATAGTATTCTTTACATGTAATCCTGTATAAGATCCCTAAGGTATTATTATGGGCCTTTGTAGTAGATGGCTGATTAAATACCTGTTCCTCTATGCTGCTGTTTCTGCTGTTGCTGGTTTCTTTGTGGTATAATGTGTAGTCAAGGGTTTGTGTTTTTCTTTTTTCATGTGTTTTGGGCACTGCTCCTCGGTGTATGTTGACTATTACAGTGTTTGGAGTTTCTACCGTGTTAAACCCTGTTATTTGATTGTTGAGTATTAGTTGTATATAAAGTGTATGTTCTAGGTGCTTCAGAATAGTGCTATCATTCTGTGTTTATCTTTCATCTTCTGACTTACTTTGTTTAACATAATATGTTCTAGGTCCACGCACGTTGGTGCAAAGTCCATGATTGTATCATTTCTGACTGCCATGTAGTATTCCATTGTATATAGCTACCACATCTTAATGATCCACTTGTCTGTTGTTGGACATCGAGGTTGGTTCCAAGACTTGGCTATTATATTGAGTGCTGTGATAAATAGTGGGGTGCACACATACTTTGGGATGAATATCCTTCCAACTTGGGGGTAGATACCTAGGAGAACAATTGCTAGGTCAAATGGCAGCTCAATTATGATTTCCTTGAGCACTCTCCAGACTGTTCTCCATAGGGGTTTGACTAGGGGGCATTCCCACCAGCAGTGGATGAGAGTGCCTTTCATACCACATCCCCGCCAACAGAGGCTGTTCCCATTATTTTTGATGTGAGCCATTCTCACTGATGTAAGGTGGTACCTCATTGTTGTTTTGATTTGGATTTCTCTGATGATGAGTGAAGGTGAGCATGTTTTCATGTATTTGTTGGCCATCTTTCGGTCTTCCTCCAAAAAATGTCTATTCATTTCATCTTCCCATTTTTAGGGCTTTATTTGTTTTTGGGAGGCTCAGCTTTCTGAGTGTTTTGTATATTCTGGATAACAGCTCTTTATCTGATATGTTGAGTGAAAACATTTTATCCCAGTCAGTTAACTCTCTTCTTGTGTTACGTAGGGTTTCTTTTGCCATGCAGAAGCTTTTTAGTTTGATGTAGACCCATTTGTTTATGTTTTACACTAAAGTTCTTGCCATTGGTACTCCATTCTCGAAGACCTTTTTGATATATAGGTCCTCGAGTGTTCTACCTATTTTATTCTCTATAAATTTTTTAGATTCGGGTCTAATTTCGAGGTCTTTGATCCATTTCGAGTTGATTTTTGGATAAGGAGTGAGGTATGGGTCAATTTTAAATTTCTTACATGTGGTTTTCCAGTTGTACCAACACCATTTGTTGAAAAGACTTTCTTTGTTCCATTTCAAGTTCTTGGCTCTTTTGTCAAATATTAGTTGACTGTATAACTGGGGGTTTATGTCTGGAAATTCTGTTCTAACCCACTGGTCTGAGGCTCTGTCCTTAAACCAGTACCATGCTGTTTTGATCACTATGGCTTTATAGTATAGCTTCAGGTTAGGTAGCGAGATGCCACCCAGCTTCTTGTATTTTAGTATGTGTTTGGCTATCCTGGGTCTTTTGTGGTTCCAGATAAATTTTATGATTGATTGTTTTAATTCTTTAAAGAATGCTGTCTGAATTTGGATTGGGATTGCATTTAACCTATATAGTAGGATAGTCATTTTGACTATGTTGATTCTACCTACCCATAAGGATGGGATGTTCTTCCCCTTCCTTAGATCCTCTTCAATTTCTTTCTGGAGTGTTTTGAAGTTACCCTGGTATAGGTCCTTCACTTCCCTTGTAAGGTTGATTCCTAGGTTCCTTATTTTTTGATAGTATTTTAAATGGAGTTGTATTTTTGATCTCTCTCTCCTCAACTTCATTATTTGAGTAGAGAAACGCTACTGTCTTTTGTGTATTAACTTTGTAGCCAGCCATTTTGCTGTATTGGTTTATTGTTTATAGGAGTTTAACTGTGAACTCTTTAGGGTTTTCAATATATATCATCATATCATCTGCAAAAAGAGATAGTTTGAGTTACTCTTTCTCAATTTGTATTCCTTTGATTCCCGTCTCTTGTCAAATTGCTATTGCTAGGACTTCTAAGATTATATTGAATAAGAGTAGAGAAAGTGGACAGCCTCGCCTAGTTCCTGAGTTTAGTGGAAAAGCTTCTAGTTTTTCGCCATTAAGGATAATGTTGGCTGTGGGCTTTTCATAGATAGCTGTAACTATCTTGAGGAAGGTTCCCTCTAACCCTATTTTGCTGAGTGTTTTCAACATAAAAGGGTGTTGGATTTTTCTAACGCCTTCTCTGCATCGACTGATATGATCATGTGGTTTTTGTCTTTCTTGTTGTTGATGTGATGTATGATGTTGATTGATTTGCGTATGTTAAACCAAACTTGCATTCCTGGGATGAAACCCACTTGGTCATGATGTATGATCTTTTTGATGAAGTGCTGGATTCGGTTTCCTAAAATTTTGTTTAGAATTTTTGCATCTATGTTCATTATTGAGATTGGTCTGTAGTTTTCTTTCTTGGTAGTCTTTGCCATCTTTGGGAATGAGTGTGATATTAGCCTCATAAAAGGTGTTGGGGAGGATTCCTGTTTCTTTGATGGTTTGGAAGAGCCTATGGAAAAGGGGTAATAAGTCTTCTCGGAATATTCTATAGAATTTGCCTGTAAATCCATCTGAACCTGGATTTTTGTTCTTAGGGAGTTTCTTAATTACATCTTCAATTTCCTTTGAAGTGATTGGTCTATTTAGACTTTCTAGGTCTTCCTTATCCAGTCTCGGAAGATGGTATTTTTCCAGGAATCTGTCGATTTCTACTGGGTTCTCTAGCCTAACTGAGTATAATTGTTCATAATATGATCTCATGATATGTTGTATCTTGGGGTTCTGTTGTAATCTCTCCCCTTTCATTTGTGATCCTGATTATTTGGGTGTTTTACCTCTTTGTTTGATGAGTTTTGCCAGTGGTTTGTCTATCTTGGTTTTGTTTTTTGTTTTTTTTTTTCTTCAAAAAACCAACTCCTGGTCTCATTGAGTTTTTGTATTGTTTTCTTAGTTTCTATGTTTCTTGTCTTCTGGTTGTGGTTGTATGTCTTTGCTGCTGTTGTTCCAATTCCTTTAGATGATTCTTTAAACTGTTGGTTTTGTCATTTTCCTGTTTCTTGACATAGGCCTGTATTGCTATGAGTTTCCCCCTAATTACTGCTTTTGCTGTGTCCCACAGATTTTGACAGGTTGTTTCTTTATTAGCATTTGTCTCAAGTTATCTTTTTATTTCTTCCTTGATTTGCTCTTTGATCCAGCTGTTGTTGAGCAGCATGTTGTTTAATCTCCAGGTATTAGTTTTTTTCCATTGCTTCTTCTTGTAGTCAATTTTGACCTCTTTTGCATAGTGATCTGATAGGGTGCTTCTAATGATCTTTAGATTTGTGATCTTATATAGGTTTGATTTGTATCCTAGAACATGGTCTATTCTGTAAAAGGTTCCATGTGGGCTTGAGAAGAATGTATATTGTTTTCTGGAGATGGAGGGTCATATAAAAGTCCATTAGCTTTAGATCTTCTAATTTTTCATTTAGGGCTCTTATTTCTTTGCTATTTTTTGGTTTGGTGGGTCTTTCCAGTGGTTATAGTGAAGTATTGAGATCTCCTACAATTATCACATTTCCCTTCAAGTGTTTCTCCAGGTTTGCAAGCAGTTGCCTCACATATTTTGCTGGCTTTACATTAGGTGCATAAATATTGACCAGTGTTAGTACTGCTTGATCTAGTGTTCCCCTGATCAGTAAGTAGTGTCCCTCTTTGTCCCTGATCACTCTTTTGAGGTTGAACGGACTTTGGTCTGATATAAGAATGGCTGTCCCTGCTCTTTTTTGTTTTCCATTAGCCTGAATAATCTGAGCCTGTGCTTGTGCTGTAGTTGTTGGTGTTTTTCTTACAGGCAGCAGAAGTCTGGTTTAAGTTTTCTAATCCAGTTCTCTACTATGTGTCTCTTAATGGGAGAGTTTAGTCCGTTAACATTTAGGGAGATTATTGAAAGAGAGGACTGTTGTGCAGTTGTGTTGTGTAGGGTGGTAGTTGTTACAATTGGGGATTTGGATTGTGTAATTTGTCTCTGAGTAGGCTCGTTTAGGAGTGGTTTTGTTTGCGCAAATAATGCAAGCTCATTTTTGTTTGAGAATGTTTTTATTCTGCCCTCCCATATAAATGAGGGTTTTGCTGGATATTGGACCCCAGGTTGGAAGTTTCATTCAGGCATTTAAATACGTCATTCCACTGTCTTCTTGCTTGAATTATTTCAAATGGGAGATCTGGTTTGATTCTTATGTCCCTTCCTTTGTATTTGAGGGGTTTTTTTCTTCCTTATTGCTTTAAGGAGATCATCTTTCTCTTTGTTTTTTGACATTTGGATTACTATATGTCTTGGTGTTGGTTTGTTATGGTCTATTTTATTAGGGATTCTCTTCACTTCCTGGATTTGCACTGTCTTCTTTCCAGAGGGTGGGAAAGTTTTCTGTTAATATTTCCCTGACTACTTGTTCTTCCCTTTTTTTATTTCCTACCCTTCTGATATACCCACAATTCTTAGGTTAATTTTTTTGTCCTTGTTAATTAGATACTGGACTTTTCCTTCCAGTGCTTTGCCTTTTATTTCCTTGCTGGTTTCTTGGTCGTTTTTTGTTTGCAGTTTTCTTTCGAGTTCTTCAATGTGTTTATCCAACTGTGTAATCCTGCTCATATGGCTTGTTACTTTGTCTTTTAGCTCCTTTATTTCCCTTTGTATGGAATCTCTCATATTCTTTGGCAGTTCTTTAATTTGGCTGATTTGTTCCTCCGTGGATTTCTTATATTTGGTGGCTAGCATTTCCTTCAAGTCCTTAATCAAGGCTTCCATTTCGTTCTTCATGGCTGCTTTTAAGTCTCCTTCCAATGGATCAGTGTGTTTTGGTGGACTTGGAAACTTGCTAGAGTTTCTCTCCGTATCTCCAGATGTTAGGGTTCTCCTTAATTTACCCATATTTCTTTGCATTTATTGGTGTGACTTGGAGTGCAGTGCCTTCCGAGTTCAGCCTACTTTTGCCCCCTGTGGCGTGGGGATGGGTTCCTCCCTGAGCATGGTTCTAGAGGTGTCTGTTGGGTGAGCTACCCAAGCTTAGGCTCCTCCTATGCTCTCTAGTAGGGCCTGGTCTGTTTTTTCCTTTGTTGGCAGCTAGTTCAGTTCTGTTCCTGGCCACAAGTTGGAGGGCACTGTTGAGCCTAGCTCCCTGTCCTCCCTTCTTTCCCTGGGAGTCAGCAGAGCTTCACCCCCTCTGAGCCTCAGCTGAGGAAATTCCCTAAGCCAAATCCACCTGGAATTCTCTCTTCGCTCCTGGGGGTCCCAGATCCACTCCAGGGCTCAGGGGGCAGGCTGCTCTAGGATACCCCAAGATCTGGGGAGTAGACCAAAGCTCACCCGGTCTATAAGCTCTAGCCCTTCCCAGCAGTGCAGAGTGGGTCAGGTACAGCGTTCTCTGGGTGCCCTCATGGGGAGTTGGCTGGGTGGTGGTCACACTCACCCTTCCTGAAGTCGGATTGGGTGGGGGGGTCTCTGGGGTCTGGCGTGGGGCTACTGCAGAACACGGGGGTCCAGAGCCCATATGGGGAGGTGGCTGGGTGGTGGGCACACTCACCCTGCCTGGAGTCAGGTCGGCAGGTGCCTGGGGGGTCTGACCGCCCCTATATATTTTTAATGAGAACACTTGGCAAGGACTTCTTGTCCCCTAATTTTAATTGTCCCCTAATTTTAATATATATGTGTGTGTGCATAAAAAGGAGCTTCTGTTTTAACAAGAACAGTTTTTTGAAGAAATTAATCTCTTCATTATTATAAGTCATTAAGTTATTCATCTGATGGAATCTAAGTGTTTGGCAGTACTATTGTAGAAATACTTGTCAGTAAAAGAATCTATACCTATAAATAGCTATATTCAGTAAAATAAAATAAAATTGGTTGTAACTTCCATTTTATTGAATTCAATAAAAAATATACAGATAGAGACTGAGCAGAAATTCTGGAATCATGCTGAAAGACTATACCCTAGGCTCTGTCCTAGGATCTGAACAAAAACCAATTACAGAAGACTGATCACAACAACAGTAATGGAACAGAACTCCTAAAACAATGAAGAAAAACTCTCTCCTAGCCTTCACCCTATGACCTACGCAATAACAAAAGCTCCAGCTACAGAGCCAGGATGTCATCACCCACATCTGAGTGGAAATTTTCCCAGAATAATAAAAAGACCTTGGGGTGTTGAAAATAAGTGAGTAAGAAGCCTGTAGTTGTTCCCATGTAGTATGCTTCAAGGGTGGAGAAACTCTGTACTCTTAGGCCAAGGGAATTTCCATTCTAATTTCCCCAATATTTACCATACCTATGCAAAAAAAAAAAAAAAAAAAGAAAAGAAAAGAAATACAAAGCTTTTAAAGAAATTGTTTATCTGTTTTTTTGTTTTTGTTTCTGTTTTGTTGTTTGTTTCTGTTTTTTGTTTTTTGCTGTAGCTGATGGATTTGATTTTTGGTTTATTCTTTTTTGTTCTTTTTGTACTTTGGTTGTTACTCTCTTATTGTTTTTGTTTTTGTTTTGTTTTGTTATCTTTTTCTTCTTTTTTCCCTTCTTTCTTCTAAAAGGATATTTATCACACCTACATGAACTCCTCCTAGTTTTTCTCTTTTTTGTTTGCCTCCCCCCCGCATGGTAGAAATAAAAAAATGATCAGAATTGAATACCAAATCCAAAGTCAAGAACAACATAATCAATACCCAATCTAGAACAAGCTGTACAAGTCGGGAACAGTTTCACTAGCATTAAGAGGGTAAAGGAGAGAGATGTGAGATGTATGCTGGGAACACGGATGGAGGGAGGACAACACTGATGGTGAGAATGCCCCTCATTAATTGTCACTATGTACCTTAAATATTACTGTGAAAGATTTGTAATTCACTTTTACCACAATACAAATAAAAAATAATATACAGATAATGTAAATAATTTAATGTGCGATTTTAAAACTATTTACATATTTAATTAAGAGGTACACACTCAATTGTGATCAGAGCATCTTATGAAGTATAAGTAACAAACCTATACTATTTGGCCTTGAGTATGTAGTTTTCAACTTGTGACAAAGTTTCCTGAAATAGCACAAGGTTTGAGAAATATGGAGGAAGCATCACATCCTCTGGCCCTTGCATTGAACTACCAACACAATTAGTGGAGAATTTCTGCGGCAGTGTTTCCTCCTGATTTAAAAAATTTTAATTTCATGTTGAATTACCAAAGAAATAGAGAAGAGTTAGCAATATCTTTGGATTATACTGCAAATGAACTGGAATGAAACTGGAAGTACATATTGCTTTTGCTAAGATGTGAAGTTTTGTTAGTGTCAAGTAATTAATAGTTCAATGTAGGACTTATATACCTGTTTGACTATCTATGACTTTGGAGTCTTTTTTGGAGGAGAGGAGTCCTACATCTGGCAGTGCTCATGTGTGGTGCTGGGAAGCCAGTCCTTTATGGCTTAGTGCAAAACAGTGCCTTACCCTATTCTCTTTCTGCCTTTAAAATCAACAGGATTTGCAGTTATATGTCCAAGAATACAACATTAAACAAATAAAGAATTGGTAATCAGTGCCTTGTATATTCCCCATTACTCCTGGGGCCAGTTTTGAGGGAACAGGCAAAGTCCTCTTCTCACAATTTCTCCCTCCATCTTCCTCCCTTACTTACATAATTTTTTAGAAGAACCCTAAAGGTCAAATTTCAGGTTTCTTTCAGTCTGCCTCTAGGTGGTAATAATCCTCGGCAAACTAAGTATTAACCAAGAACACAGACTTAACAATGAGGCGCAAATTATAAGGGCTCTGGGGAAGAAAAGAAATAAGATACTTTCAAATAAATTATCAATGAGGGCTGGTGAAATAGTCTAGGTACAAAGCACATGCAGCCAACCGATCTTTGACCCCAGTCACCACAATAAGCACCTCATTCTAAGGACCTTGCATTGACTAGCTTGTTTGGCTGGGAATAGATTGGAGCCTTTCGTTTCAACCTCCCCTTAGAAAATAACACACTTAGCTGAGGAAGAAAATAGATAACCTAGTTATATATAGCACTTCCAGAGTTCTCTAAAAAAGGTGACTCCAAAAAGACCCTTCCTAAGTCACATAATCAAATTACCAAAAGTGAAATAAGAGAAACTTAAAAGTAGTGATAAGAAAACAATTTTTTTCCTACCAGGAAATCCCCATAAGACTAAGCAGATTTCTCAGCAAAACTTCACCAGATTATGCTCCTGTCTCCTGGCCTACAAAATGCTGAAAGAATGTATTAATCAACCAGACTCTTCCTGGAAGTTCTCAGATTATGAAAGAAAAATCACTGTCCAGACAAAAGCTATCAAAGTTTATCAACATCAGACTTTACGAAGTTCACTTACATTTAGAATACTTTAAATCCTCATATTATTTACCTGTACTATTTTAACTTTAATTTGCCAGCTGATACAAAGTAAAATAAGTTGGCTGAGACATCAAACAAAATATGCTTCAAGCATTGCCTTCCAGAGGCAGATAAAATTTAGTCTTAGTGTATATTCAAAGTTAAAATTTTCAGCTTCAAGTAGATTGATTTGTGATAGATTGATTTGTGATTACCATGATTAACATCAAACACATAGAGAGCAAGTTTTATTGAAAGAGCACAAGAATGGAATGGGGGGGTGAAATTAGGGGACTGGAGTGTTCAATCCTCAGAATGGCATATGTCCCCTGAGCACAAACAGATGTAACCCAAAAAGAATGCCAATAGTAAATGCAAACAATGCAAAAGATAGAGTAGAACATTTGTCATGGAGACAATGACAAATTGACATAGGTTTCAATGGATCAAACATTGACTCTTCAACCCCTAACCTCAGATCCCAACATTAGTGCTGGCACAGTTTATGGCACCAGCACCAGGAATCAAACTACCCTTGGGGTAGGCCTGAATTCCACCCTGCCACCAACCTGCCCAAAGGTAGTTCAACAAAACACCCTGATGATGAGAAAACAGCAACTTGATTTACAGGTAGGTTGCCCTACCTTACTACCCAAAGGTGAGATAAAACCAAAGGATGCTTCATTCTAGGATCTGTACAAGAACCAAGATCTCTAAGTACACAAGACTGACTACAACAACTGAGACTAAGCAGACTTGTCCTGGGACCATAAAGAAAGACTATCCTAGGCTTCATCTTAAAACCTGTTCAAAAACCAAGATCTTTAACTACTGTAGACTTGACTTTGACAATGCAACTAAGCAGAACTTTCTCTTGTACCATACAGGGAGACATTGAGGTTGAACAAATCAACCATGCCTGAGCCTGTAGCCAGTCTTTTGACAGTATGCTTCATGGGTTGAGACACCTTGTATCTCTTAGGTCAATAGAATTTCTTTTCTAATTTCCCCAACGTTTTCTGAGCCTATGAAAAAAAAAAGCCACACCTTCCTCTTTTTTTCTCTTTCTCGTTTCTTCTTTTAATTTTAATTATATTCTAGATAGGGGCTCCTGCTCTTTTCATAGAACCATAGAAGTTGAATAATTTGAATCTGTCTCATATTTCTATGTCTTCCTACAAATTGAGAAATGAAAAAAAAAAGGTGGATAGGACCCAGGAGCCAAACAGTTTAAGAAGCATTGAGTGGGGAAAAAAAGAGGTCAGAACTAAATACCCATGCCAAAGTTAACTACAATAGAATCAAGAGACGCAAACTATAATAAGCTAAATACAAAATGGACCTGTTACAATGGTAGTCCTTGAGGCTAGGTGTGGAGGTATGGAATGCTTGCAGGGAACTATGTTGGAAGAAGGTGGTGGGAATGATTGATGGTGGGAATGGCCCTAATTCACTATCACTAAATGCCTGAAATAAAATTGTGAAAGATTTGTAATTCACAGTGGTCTCAATAAAAATAAAAGATGCAGAGTAGCTAACAGGCATAACTACATAAGCAGCAGATGCTTATGAAAAATTCACTTCAACTGTAAGAAGATAAAGAATAAAAGTAAAAAGATTAAAAAACTGTTCAAACAAAAACAAAAAAGGTAAAATAGCTACAGCTTTATCAAGAAAAATAGACAAAGTTAGAGACTGTAATGAGATAGGGAGTTCCATAAATTCCACGTATTTAAAACTAGGAAGCCACTAGTGGCATTTGAGTGTAGAAATAGATAGCAATGCCATAACAGTAGGTGAATTTAATACATTCACCTTTAGCTATAAATACATCACACAGATAGAAAATCTATAAGGAAAGCTTGGGCTTTATTAATTCCATCTGTACTAATATATATATATATATACATATATATGTATATATATGGACATTTACAGGGCATTTTTCACAGGTCCTGCTATGTAAAACTATATAATAAACCTTAATTAAGATGACTATATTTGTGAAAGAGGCTTGATACAATTTGAACATTTTAAGCTAAAAATCAATCATGAGAAGAGGACTGGAAATACAGAAATAAGTCATAAGTTCTGAACCACCACTTAGTTTTCAAAGTTAAAAGAAAAATAGGTGCAAACAAAAATGAAAAAAATATATCAAAACTAGTACAATGTAGCAGTTTTAAGAAATAAGCTTATAGTAATAAATGACTATGTTAAGAAAACAGTACTCTCATATAACTCGTCAAAGAACTGGAAATGGAACAAACCTAGAATGGAGAGCATAAATAAGTGAAGAAAAACAGATCAAAATAATAATCAATGAAATAAGAAACTGAATTTTTCATAAGATAAAGGGAACAAGGTAGATATATAATACACTTTAGTTTTACCTTCCCACTACAAATAAGTCACCCAGGTGACCTCCACCAGCATCAAAATGAAGGGTTGGAAAAGTTCAGGTAAATATATTCAGGTAAATAATAACAAAGCACATCAAAGGAAATATATACTAGACAAAGGAATTAATTTATAATGATGTTTTGACACTATGCCCAGTATTAAAGCACCTAAATATATAAACCAAATGTTAAAGGAGGAAAGACTATTTAAAAATATAGGAATTTTAGAGAACTTGAGTACCCAACTTTTTAAATGTTATTAAATATTTCAAAAGACCTAGTAATGTTCAGGGATTGTTCTGGCAGTGCTAGAGCTTGAACATTAGCATTGTGCATTACAAATTATGTCCTGTGATGCATTCACTGAGCTATCTCACTGGCCCTAATCAAGCTTATAATACTGGATACAAAAAATAAAGTATGAACCAGGAAATACTGGATTTGAAATTATACTTTAAATCAAGTGAATCAAAGTGTGTAATACTGTTAGTTCAATGAGGGAATTTAAAAAATATATATTTGAAGTAAATTCTAGAACAAATATATCAGATAAAAAATAAAATATAAAATAAAACACATTGAAAAGGAAATGTTTGCAAGGACAAAGGTGCCATTAAGAAAAATATTTCAGGGTCCTGGAACAATAGTAGAGCAGATAGGGCATTTGCCTTGCATGCTGCCAACCAGGGTTCAATCCTCAGCATCCTATATAGTCCCTTGAGTCCACCAGAAACAATTCCTGAGCATAGAGCCAGGAAGAACCCCTGAGCACCACTGAGTATGGTCCCCAACACCCCCCAAAAGAAAAAATATTTTAAACAGTACAAATAAAGTGTTCTTAAAAAGAACAGTTAGGAAATAAAAGTAAAAAACTGGAGCAGGGATCAAGGGGATAGTAAAGCATGTAGAAAACCCCAAATTCAATCTTCATAATCCCATATTATCCTTTCAACCCTCCACGAGTGACCCCTGATCACAGCCATGAATGACTCCAAGATCAAAAAGATAGAGCAGAGATGACAGATATAGATACAAGATTGATAAAAATGTCAACAAAAATTAAAATTTGTGATATTAAAAAGACCTCAATTATATAGATGAGATATTAAAATGATAAAATATAAATAGCATTAAGTGGAAAACTATTAATCACCCACCCAAAATTTGATTACCTAGAAATAAATGAATAAAATCTGAGAAACATAAATCTACTGGTACTAAACAATGAAGAAATAGAAAATATGAACCGAAACACTGATTAAAGAGATTAAATCAGTGTTTAAAATAAATTCTAAGACAGATGGCTATACTGACAAACTACAACAAACATTAAAAGAGAAAACATGTTAAACTCATTAAACTAATATTACCCATATATAAAAATTAGAACAACAGTACTAAGAGAAATTATAGAGTTATTTCTGAAAAATATGGACAAAAATTGTCCTCAAAATGTTGGCAACACCAACTTTCCACCATTTGAGTATGTCCACTACAATTGGCCCATATGGACCATCACAGTTCACACAGCTCATAGTAATACTTCTCCGCAGGGTGAAAGCAAGTAATGAAAGAAAAGAGCCATACCCAGTGTAATACCTCAGAGAGTCTTAGGAAGCAAACTACAAAGATTCATCAACACAGCAGAAACACAACAAAGACAATATGGAAGATGCACAGAGAAGCCAACAAGCTCAATGAGAGAAAATAACAACGACTCTACAAGTACCAATGCTGTAAACTCTAGAAAAATAAGTTTAGTGATACAGTGTTGAGTATGTTTAATGAACTCAAAGAAAACAGGTAGTCAGCAAAGTCTAAAGGTATTTGAGAGCAGAAATGATAAAACTTTAGGCAGAAGTGACAGAAATGAGAAGAATGGTAAGTGGTATAAAAATGCAATAGAAGGTCTGAGCAGCAGGAAACCTTTAAAAACAGAAGGTGGAAAAAAAAATCTTTGAAAGGAAATGAACAAACAGCATATTCAAGGACTCAAGGGCCAAGTAAAAATAGACCCAAATAGAAAAATTCCAAGGCATTACAGTCAGATTGACAGAAGCCAAAGAGAATGTTGAAAGCAACAAGATAAAAAAGAAACATAGAAACAATGGAAAGCCCATATGACTCACAGCTGACCTACCAAATGAGACTACTAGACAGAAGAGAATTTTAGAATATGTTTTTTTAAAAAATTCAAGGAAATGAATATCTCACCAATACTACATTTAGCAAGATTATTATTCAGATTTGAACAAACAATATAGAATTCATAACCAGGAAAACTTGTTTTGCAAGAAGCAAAAGGAGCTTTTTTAAAAGATAAGATGATCACTTTGGAGAAAAATTGGGTGATGAAAGGAGATAAAGTGATATTTATGATACCCCTTCAGTATTGCAAACCAAAGTGTCTAAAAGAAAAAAAAAAAAGAAAAGAAAGAAAAGAAAATTAGTCTGCCAAAGAGGCAGTCAGGGGGGATAGGGAAGGGAAACTGGAGGTGTTGGTGGCAGGAATGTGCAATTGTATGACAAAAATTTAATCATAAATAAATGTATAACTGTGCATCTCATGGTGATTCCATTAAAGAATTTATTTTATAAGAAAGATAAAACAAAGTCTTAGCTCTTTGCTACTGAGTATGGATTCAGAAAGGTCTGTTTATTTCTTGTTTGCTAAGGGATTTGATCCTTAAAAAAATGAATTGTTTCACATATATTTAGCATCTATGTCTATTCATATAATTTTAGTACATCTGTAAAGAATATTACTATATTTTCTTATTAAAGCAGATACTTAATAAGTGCCTATAATCTGAAATTTTATTAAAAAGTCAATTTTCCCTTTTTAGGAAGAAATACATTTTTATATTTGCATAGGCCTATTCTGATTTTTCATTAATACTTTGTAAATTTTTATGAAGGGTGGAGCCTGATTCCCTCTCTGTGAATTTCAATACAATGCCATCCAGACTCGTAGTCACTGGCGCTGGTACCAACCCTGCCCAAAAGAACCCAAGGAAGGCACATCAATAGAGAGGTGATCTGACCCACCCATGAAGGGTTGAGCCAGAAGAGCCTACCCACTCCACTCTGTGGCCTTGCACATGTCCTAGTTAATAAACCCCAATACAACACATAGAAAACACCACATTACAAACATATAATACTCCTTTAATAGAAGTATTGCAAACCTAAGAAAGAAGAAAATAAGTCTGCCACAGAGTTAGTATGGGGAAACAAAGACCTCCCCCATGCATAGAGCATGAAGATGGCAGCTCTGTTGACCCCAAAAGTGCCAACCACCTATTTAGCCTCTCAGATAATGAATTTAGTGAAGCAATAAGTAGGATCTTCATAGAACTCGAAGAAGCATGGAGCAAACTGAACAAACCACAAGTAAGAATCAAGTGATATAAAAATAGAGATGAGGAAACTTCAAACTGAAATAACATGACTGAAAAACTTGGTAGGTAAAATAAAAACTTCACAGGAAGGCCACTCCAATAGAGTAACAGTGGCTGAGGATAGAATCAGTGAGCTGGAAGATGCGATGCATAATAACTCCATCCAACAGAAGATATTGGAAAAGAGCTTCAAAACAAATAATCAGACAATAGAACAAATCTTCTAAGAATGGGAACAGATGAAAATAGATGTCTTTGATAAACTCAAAGAAACAACATAAAAATCATTGGAGTCCTAGAGACTCAAAAAAAAAAAATCCCCATAAAAAATCAGTTGTCAAGGACATCATTGCAGAGAAATTTCCAGAGCTAAAGAGTGCATGCATCCAAATCCTGCATGTCCAAAGAGTACCAACTAAAAAAGATCCAAAATAAAGCACCCCAAGACACATCCTAATCACTATAATAAATCCCACAGATAGGAATAGAATACTAAAAGCAGAAAGATCAAAAAGGGAAAGTACATTCAAGGGAGCATCTTTAAGTTTTTCAGAAGACCTGTCACAAGAAACCCTTAAGGCCCTAAGGCAGTGATGCAATACAGTGACAATACTCAATGAAATGAATGCTTTGCAACAATGAGGTACTACTATGTCATGCCACTGAGACTGGCACACATCACAAAGAACAAGAACAATCAGTGCTGGCAGGGATGTGGGTGAAAAGGAACTCTTATTCTCTACTGGTGGGAATGCTGTCTAGTCCAGCTTTTCTGAAAAACAATGTGTAAATTCCTCATAAAAACTGGAAATTGAGCTCCCATATGATCCAGCTATATCACTTCTAGGGATATACCATAGAAAAACAAAAGTGCAATACAAAAATGCCCTCTGTACACCTATGTTCATTGCAGCTCTATTTACAATAGCCATAATCTAGAAACAATTTAAATGCACACAAGAGATGAGAAATGAAAATGTGGTATACATGCACAATGGAATACTATGCAGCCATCAGGAAATTTTCTATACATGAATGAACATGGAAATTATTGTGCCTAGTGAAGTAAGTCAGAGGGAGAGAGAGACACAAAATAATTTGACTCATCTGTGGGATTTAAGAAAAATAAAAAACAGTATGGAAATAATACACAGGGCTGAATGGACCAATCCATGATGTGAAGCTTACCACAAAGACTGGTGAGTGCAGTTAGAAAATAACTACACAGACAAGTATCATGTCAATGGTAGAGAGTGAGGGAAATAGAATGCCTGTCTCAAATATAGGCAGTAGGGAGGGGAAGTGGGACATGGGGCACTGATGATGGAAAGATTGCACTGGTGAAGGGAGGTGTCCATTTTAGGCTGAAACCCAACTACAAACATGGTCATAATCATGATGCTTAAATAAAGATAATATAAAAATAATTTTCTTAATTTTCCTCTTTTCTTACTAAATGTTATGTTTCTAGTTCTATTTCATATTTGTTTTAAAATACAAATTCATCAAACTTTATACTAATAATTTCAGCATATATACCTATAAAAGGGAAAGATATATACATATTTTATTAACATCATTGATATTTAGTCTTATGTCATCAGTGAACTTCAACTTTATTCAACTATGTGTTTAGATATCATTACCTTGACAATAAATTCCTTACAATGCTGAAAAATATTTAATAGAATAAGAAAGTTATTAAATGATCAAGTGGTATTTTTTCTCTAGGATGCTTCAACCTATGGAAATTAATAAATGTATATCAAAAAAGTAAGAAATGGGGATCATATTAATACAGAACATTACTTAAAATAATTTCTTTCATAATAAAAGCTCAATAAACTAGTCTCTGAAAAAAGTAGCTTAACATTTCACTATATCTGACAATGCCAAAGCTAACCTATCAAATGTTAAAAGGTAAAAGATTTTCTTTTAAGATCAGAAACAAGTCAAGGTTGACTATTCTTGTCACTATAATTAATTTATTACTTCAAGTACTATTCAGAGAAAATAGATGGGAAAGAAAGAAATTATAACAAAAGAAGGTAAACTGTTTCCTTCATTTAAAAAAAAATTGAACATAGCCACCAAAAATTTGGTAATGCTTATAAATGAATTCAGTACATTGCAGATAACAAAATCAACATATTAAAAATACACTGTGACTTTATAAACCAATAGATTTGAGGGAGGATAATGTTAAAATATCCACAATAGCTAGTGCAATCTACACATTCAATGCATTAAAATCAATGACATTTTTTAGAGGAGAACAGAAAAGAAACAATTCTAAAAGCATATGAAATTACAAACGATTTCAAGTATCCAAAGTAATTTTAAGCACAAAGAGCAAAGCTAAAGGCATTGTGAGGCATGTTTTAGAAAAACTGTAGAAAAAAAGCTATGTAGTGGTATTACAAAAAGACATGTAAAATTGAATAGTTCATTCAGAAATACTTTTACATACTTAAAGTCAATTGACCTATGATAATGGTGTCATCTTCATACAACCAAGGAGGGAACATTAGTTAAATTGATGCAGAAAACTTAATATCCATGGACACAAAAAAGAAATAAGATCTTTACTTGGTACCTGATAAAAATTAAAAATGGACTGGAGATTTAAACATAGTATTTGAAACTGCAAAATTATTAGAGGGCAATGTAGGGAAACTTAAAGTATAGAGGTCTATTAAGAGGAGCATGTGCCAGGAGCAGATACCTTGCATGCATATTCAATCTCTGGAACTGCGTGAACCCCGCAATGTAGGACTGGATCAATGCTGCATCTTCAGGTGCTGATATTGATTTAATCAGGCTTGGCCCAAAGTGCCTGTTGGGCCCTTATGACTGCTTGGAAATTCAAAAGAAATAAGCAGAAATAGAAAAAAATGCATTATATAAAGCAAGATTTTATACAGCAACTAAAAAATGTCAACAGAGAGGAAAGGCTATCTATTAAATGGGAAAGAAATGCATATTTGAAAAATATACATATACTATAGGAAAAATATATAAGGACTAGATAAGAGAAATAACAAAAAAATCAAAAACCAAAACTCAAGCTATTTAAATTGATCATTAAACGTTCAATGTTCATCCTAAGTAGACATTTTCAAAAGACAGACAAATAGCCAATAGGAGTATGAAATAATACCCAACCTCACAAATCATGTAAATGCAAATTACATAAGGAGGTATTGCTTCACATTTTTTAGAATAGCTATTGTCATAATGAAAAAAATCAAAGGTCACAATTATTTTCAGGATATGGAGAAAAGGAACTCATGATACATTTTTGGTACTAAGACAAATTAGTACAGCCACTACTCAACACAATGTGGAAGCTCTTCACAAAGTTAACAATTAATTTGCTATGTGTTCCCCAAACTCACTTTTGACTATATATATATATATATATATATATATATATATATAGTCAAAAGTGAGTATATATATATATATATATATATTCAAAAGGAAATAAATCCTAACCTTCAAATACATTTGTACCCTTACACTTAGGACAGCTTTATCATAATAGAGATCAGGAAATTATTTACCTATGGACATATGGAAGGAAAATTTGGAGAAGAGGAAGTGAATATTAGATGTTTAATAAACATACAGAATGAAAATGTGATTGCCAAGAAATATTGGGCCAGAGAGATAGGGTGTGAGACATTTGCCTTGTATGTGGCTAATCCTGTTTAATCATGGACAACATATATGATTGAAGTCACTCCTAAGCACAAAGCAAACCCAAACCGTCAAATCACCCCAACAAATTACTTATGATTACAAGAATAGATGCAGAAGATACTATGATTAATAAGTTAAACATAAATATTGTATAATCGATTGTACATGTGGAATTAAAAACAGTAGAGCTCCTGAAAGCAAAGAGCAACATGTTATTAGCAGATGATGGGTAGGAGATATTAAAAAATGCCAGCTACACTTATAAAGTTTAAGATATACAAGGTAAGGGGCCAGAGAGATAGCACAGCGGCGTTTGCCTTGCAAGCAACCGATCCAAGACCAAAGGTGGTTGGTTCGAATCCTGGTGTCCCATATGGTCCCCCATGCCTGCCAGGAGCTATTTCTGAGCAGATAGCAACCCCTGAGCACGGACGGGTGTGGCCCAAAAACCAATATATATATTTACAAGGTAAAGGAGTTCTGCAGATCTAATGTAATATGTCAGCTATAATCAAGTACTATATTTGTGTTCTAGACATTTACTGTGAGAACATGTACTGACGAGAGCATCAAAGTAAAAGGTAACTTTGTGAGGTGATGGATATCTGTGAATTACTGTGCAGTACTCATTCCACAATATGTAATGTGATCACTGCAGTGTTCACTCTAAATGTATGCATTTTAATATCATGTTCATGAATTAGAAGAATTAACACTCAAAATGGCCAAACTAACCAAAACATTGAAAAGATACATTTTTTGCAAGGCCCTGAAGAGAGATTCCCAAGTGATACTCAGGAAGCCCAGGGGCCCCATCACTGTTTCTCAATCTGAAAAGTCAGTCAGTGGTTCAAGGCAGGGTTTAAGGACACAGTGCTTCTTGGGTCCCTTAGTGCCAGAAACCCCAGTGCTGAGGGCTTCCAGGACTGAAGCCAGTAGTGCTTGGGGGACCACGACATACCTACTCATATCTTAAGTAGCCATTCCACTGACGTTAGAGAATAGGGATCCATCTTCAGACTTGAAAGCTGAAAACCCAAAGATAGGCAGCACAATTTTCAACTAATCCCACTTAAAAAAGTGAATAATCACTCCATCCTCCAATTAAAATTAACCAGATAGGTGCCTGAGAGTTAGAACATCGGTAGGACCTTTGCCTTGCAAGTGGCCAACCCTGGACCAAGGGTGGTTTGAATCTTGGCATCCAATATTGTCCCCGATGCCTGCCAGGAGCGATTTCTGAGCAGAGAGCCAGGAGTAACCCCTGAGTGCCACGAGTGTGAGAGTGAGGAGGAGAGAGAGAGTGAGAGAGGGAAAGGGGGAAGGAGAGAGGGAGAACAGAGTGAAAGGGTGTAAGAAAGGAGTAAGAGGGAGAGGAAGAAAGGGAGGGAAAGATAGGGAGAGAGAGAAAGTGAGGGATTTAAACTCTGAACTTTTAACCATCTTATCCTTTGTCTCCCATCACTCTTCTGCTCCATTCATCCCCTTATATCAGGGGTCTCAAACTCGTGGCCCGCGGGCCCTCAGTACAACATTTTGTGGCCCTCAGGCAGCCTTCAAATATTGCAGTATTCGCGATTATTCGCTTACCGAATAATCGCAATAAAAATTGCATTAGTAAAAAACAATTGCATTAAACATTTGCATTCCCCAAGCAGTTCCGTTCGGGATATGCAAATGTTTAATGCGATTTTTTGTGAAGTTTTCTTAATAATGCGATTTTTTACTGTGAATATTCAGTAAGCGAATAACTGTGAATACTATGTGCCTAGCGCAGACATCATTTCCACTGCTTCTGCCCGCTGTCCCTTGCTTTATCGTAGGCCTAAGGGAGAGAAGTTTATTACAGAATTAGATTTTGTCATACCTTCATCATGACTTCATCAAAGCCTGCAGTGAAGAGAAAGATTGATGATGAGCACAGACAATTTCAGGAAAAGTGGGAGACACGGTATTTCTTTGTTGAGCACGGGGCATCCCCACATGTCTTATTTGCTCAGAGAAAGTTGCAGTGCACAAGGAATACAACTTGAAACACCATTATTCAACTAAACATGCTGAGGAATGTGCAAAATATCAAGGAAATGAGAGAGCCAAGCAGGTTGCCAGTCTTAAAGCATGTCTAATGAGGCAACAAGATTTCTTCAAGAAAGCAACCAAAGAGAATGTTGCATCAGTCGAAGTTAGTTACATGGTTAGTTAGATGATTGCTAAGGCAGGGAAACCATTCACAGAAGGAGAGTTTGTTAAAAAATGCATGTTACGGGTTGCAAGTATTATCTGTCTTGAAAAAAAAATGTCAGGTTAGCAAAATCAACCTTTCTGCCAACACTGTGACAGAGCGCATTTCTGACATGTCAAGTGACATTTATCATCAACTGTGTGAGAAAGCCAAATGTTTTGATGCATACTCTGTTGTTCTTGAGGAGGGCACAGATATAACAGACACTGCAGAGCTCACAATTTATGTCCGTGGTGTTGATTGCAATTTTGAATTGACAAAGGAGCTGCTCACAATAATTCCAATGCATGGCCAGACCACCGCTAATGAGATATTTTGGCATCTGTGGTGCCATTGAGAATGCAGGTTTGCCATGGAAGAGGTTTGTTGGAATAATTACCAATGGAGCGCCATTGATGACAGGGAGGAAAAATGGACTGGTGGCACTTGTTCAAAGAAAAAACTTGAAGAGGAGGATGTAGAGAAGACCATTGCTCTTCACTGCATTATCTATCAGCAGGCCCTTTGCAGTAAATGCCTGCCATGTGACAATGTGATGTCTGTTGTTGTGAAATGCATCAACCAAATCAGATCCAGGGGCTTAAAGCACAGGAGGTTCTGTGCTTTTTTAGAGGAAATGGAGTCAGAATATGGAGATGTACTCTATTTCACTGAGGTATGTTGGCTCAGCAGGGAAATGTCCTGAAAAGATTTTTTGAGTTAAGAGAAGTGAAAGCCTTCATGGAGAAGGATGGGAATGCTGTTTCTGAGTTGAGTGATCACAAATGGCTCATGGACTTAGCTTTCTTGTTGACATCACACATAAGCTGAATGTACTCAACAAGATGTTACAAGTCCCGGGGCAGCTTCTCAGTGCTACCTATGATAATGTGAGAGCATTCTCCACAAAAATTGTGTTATGGAAATCCCAGCTTTCTCAGACAAACATTTGCCATTTCACAGCATGCAAGGAACTTGTGGATTCAGGCATACCATTCAGTGGTGAGAAATATGTTGATGCTATTTTTAAGCTAGAGAAGGAATTTGATTACACAGTTGCAGACTTCAAAAAGCACAGAGCCACTTTCCAAATTTTTGTGGACCCCTTTTCCTTTGATGTGCAAGATGCCCCTCCTGTGCTTCAAATGGAGCTCATTGACCTGCAATGCAACTCTGATCTCAAAGCCAAGTTCAGGGAGATTAGTGGAAAAGTAGACATGCATGGGCAATTTTTGAGAGAATTGCCCCCCAGCTTCCCTGAACTTTCCTGAATGTTCAAGCGCACCATGTGCCTTTTTGGGAGCACATATTTGTGTGAAAAGTTATTCTCCACATTGAACTTCAATAAGACAAAGTACAGGTCTAGACTTAATGATGATCATCTTCAAGCCATACTGAGGGTCTCAGCTACTTCCTCTCTAAGGCCAAATGTGGTTCAGATTTGTGAGAAGAAGCGCTGTCAAGTCTCTGGCAGCAAGGAATAGGCAAAAGATGCCATGTTCAGAAGAACTGCTCATGATCTTCACTCAATGTTCTATTCACGTTCAGAAGAAATAATTAAAACTGTTAATAATGATAGTTGAGGACTTTTTTTGTGAAATTCCTTAATCAGCCCTGCCTCACCCCGACTTTGCCTCCTGCGGCCCCAGGTAAATTGAGATTGAGATCCCTGCCTTATATCTAGATGCTCCCCCTTTTTGGTGTCTGTTAAGCTGCTGTATTTCATACCCATACTATCACTCCCACAAATATTTCAGCTTCCCTGCCATGACTCTCTTAACTTCAGAGAACAATGCTCACTGCACCCGAAAAATGTGCTTTACAAGCCAGGAAGACAGTACCAGCATTAAGTTAAATGCAAAATGCTGAATTTTAGCTCATGTGATATTTATCAACCTTGCTTTATATTTCCATGCTGGAAATGCTGACCTTGGTAAATAGCAGGAAATTCAGAATGACCTCCAGTCATTTAAAGATAGTATTTTACCTCAGATGTTAGTGGGAACTTTGGGGCAGTTCATTTTAGCATCACATACTCCTCCCTTTCAAAGTCCAGGTGAAGGCCTCACAGATAGAATTCTCAGATACCTAACCATGGCCAACTCCTTGATTACTCTTCCTACAGGCATCAGATAATGGAGGGTCTGGATTGAACATTACAAATGTTTCCAGATGCCAATTTGACTCCACATTCCTTAAGTGAGCTGAGGTGTTTCCATGGGCTCATCTACTCCGTGAGACTCTTCCAGGTGATTACATTTCCTTTCAAGCCCAGGTGAACAGAGATTAAGAGTCCCAAATTGTTGTGTTAAATAATTAAGGATGGGGCTGGATGGCGATGGATGGAGGCCTTTGTGCCTAGGCCCCAGCCACATGGCTTCATCCCCCATGCAGCCGGTGAGTTCCAGGCCCAGGTGAAATCACTTACTCACACGCAGGCTTCAGGAAGAATCATCTTTATTTAGGCCCTAGCCACCACGTGTGTGTGGCCTACTCATAACCTTTCAAGCATTTAGCCATTCTAGGCTTGCCCTGCGTCTTATTCTTTTTCAGCCATCTCCCTCCGAGAGCCCAACAGGGCCAAAAGGCAAAAGACCCTAATCTCCTGGCTTCCGGGTTTATTTACCTATTTCAAGACCCCTCCCAGGAATGGGCCGGGTCTTGCAATTAAAGTCACACCTATTATCCGGTTCCCAAGACCCCTCCCAGAAATGGGTGGGTCTCAGATAAGTACCCTACACCAAATAAACTGAATCCTACACTTACTTTTTACTGGGTGTCAGGCATGCTAATCAACTTCATTTTGCTTGTTTTGTGATTGGAAAAACAAGCAGCAAAAGATGACAGGAAGAATAATAGTTTTGTTCCACTTTTCAGGAAAAAGCACAGCCTCACAACCTGTGGCATTGCCACTTCTCCCTGATTAATTTGGTCCAGTGGCCCAGAACACAAAGAAAACAAAAAAATGAGTCCAGCACATTCGCAGAACTAGTATTCCTCAGGACCTCCTCTGTAACCAGAATTACACAAAATATCCTTGCCCAGCTGACAGCCTTATATAGTTTTACAGCCTCTTCTCTAGCTTTTGGGTTACTGTTGGAAAGAACTTTTGATAATTTGCTGGTGAGTTCATCTCTGCAGGTTCCCAACTATTAGCCCTGTTTTGCTCAGGAACCATTAACTCCAGTTTACTTGAGGTATGCTGGGCTGGGACTGGACATCTGACACAATTTCCTCATACAATCAGAGACATGTAAATTATTTATTTTTATAATATCAAGTTATTTATTCATTAATAAGCTTCAGAATCCTAAGCTCTATTATGATCACAAAGTCTAGTGCCAAAACTGAGCGTTGCTCCATAATTAAAGAAGAAAATATCACAGCAACAGCAAACCTTATGCGATATATAATATAAATAGTGTATGTCATTTAAAACTTATTAATGTTTACTGTGGGAAAATTAACATTCTATAAAGTAGCAAAAGACAATACCATAAAACAATAATGTGAATTGAGGAAGATAAGACTATGATAAATAATAATATTCTATATTATCTAGGCATTGTGATTTGTGACATAGTTTTGAAAAAGTGTATACATTGAGTTATTTATTCAAGATACTGAGTAAACATGACCTTAGAGAATAATGAAGTTGTTAGAATATAAGTTTAGTACTAAGTTTGGTTTAGAATTAACTATGTGTTCCACTTCTTAACCTAGCTTTGCTACAGACATAATCACAGTCAGTTCTAGGAAATTCAAGGGCACATACTAGGATAGCTAGATAAACTAGCAATGCCTAGGGGCCTGCAAGTGATAAACCTTATGTAACTGCACACCAAGGTTGTGGGTGCCAGACCGGTGCTCGAGTTCCTCCTCTACTATTTCAGCCAACCAGTTTAAACCTGGCTGATGCAATATATGCTAAGAACCTACCTATAGTTTTGCCCCTAGCTTGAAGCCCTAGCAGCAGCCCTATAAAAAGGGCTTGGAAATCCCATCTAGACCATCACCACCTGGGAGAGTTGTGGCCCCAGCATGCTGGTAACTGAATAAGCTTCCTTCTTTTACTGCCATCTCTCCCAGTCTTTGTGGGTCAGATCTTGAGTTCAAAGGTAACAAAGTCTTCTAAAATAATGGTGGATGACAAGTTCAGTTTTGGGTGCAAAGTCATTATGTGTTTTCTCAATCTCCACCTTGGAGGTTAGCCAATGAATCAATCTGAGAACTGTATTCTCACCTTTTCTCCTCAGGAGAAAAGTTCTCGGGAGTTCTCAGGAGAATGTTCTCTCTTAAACATTCATCTTTCTCTTACCCCCCCCTCAAATTTCTCCAAGTAAATGTCTTCAAAGATTTTATTTCACTTAAAAAGATACATTATGTTCTTGTACATTACACTTAGAGAAAACACATTCATTGGAATAAGAAGTTGTAGCATTTATATTTAAATGATTTTATGTGGAACTAAACTTATATACATTTTATAGTGACAAACAAAAACATAATAAAGATTAGCTTTCTTCACTTTGATGGTGAGTGTGGAGTTGGAGTGATGTATGCATGAATAATATTTAAAAAGTATATTAGTAGTACTGGGAATCTAGTATCTCAATAAGATGGTAAAAATGTTAAAAGACAAATGTTTGTACCCTAAACTATTAAAAATACCACATGAAAATAAAAATGTCAAGTAGTGTTTTAGAATAAATGACATTCTTAAAAGCTATATGCTATATTATTATTTATAATAATATATGCAATATTAAATTTATATTATATTATATATTATACATGCTACATGCTATATTTTGCTGTATTATATGTTATATATTATATATGCTATATTATTATTATTATTTAATGATTATACCAATTGATCATACTGGTGAGTTAAATTTATTAAGGGCAGGCACTCATGTGCCTGTGTGTGAGAAAGTTTGGGAGTTTGTCAAAGTTATCATTCAATTCAAAGTCGATTATTATTGGTTGTTTGAAGAGAGATATTTTTCACCACCATGTTTGGTTTATATAAGGAATGTGTAGCCTTTGCATTTCTGTCAGAGAAGAATGAATAATCTCCTAAAACCTCTAATGATCTTTTGGGAGATGAATGATCCTCAAATAAAATTTGTAATGGCTTCTTGGAATTAACAACTGAGAAATGGTCAAAAATAATTCTTGTATCAGAGTACAGAGGGTAGGATATTTGCCTTCCATGTATCCAATCCAAGTTTCACCCCAGAATTCCTTATGATCCCCTGAATTTCTCTAGGAGTAATCCCTGCATAATGCTCGATGGGGGAAGGGGGGAAGGGGAGAACAGAGTGGTAAGAAGAAGAGAGGGAAGGGGAGTATAGAGGAGGGGAGAAGAGAGAGGAGAGGAGGTGAAGAAAAGAAACGGGAGGGAGAGAAAGAGATGGAAGATGATAGAAGAGGTAGGAAAGTAAAGAGGAGGGGAAGGAAGGGCAGGGGAGGAGAAAAGAAGGAAGGAACAGCAGGGAAGGAGAGGGGAAGGAAGGAGAAGGGAAGGGAAGGAAAGGGGAAAGGGAAGGGTATGAGAGGGGAAAGAAAAAGAGAAGAAATCTAGGGCTTGAGCAATAGTACAGTTTGTAGGACACTCACCTTTCATAGGATTGACCCAGATTTCATCCACAGCATTATACATATATGATTCCACGAGCCCACCAGGACTGACACCTGAGCAGAGTCTAGAATAATTCTTAAGCACTTCTGGGTGTGGCCCCCCAAAATAAAAACAATAAAAGAAGAGTGCTCAGCCTCCCAATGCTTCATTTTTATTGTGTAATCTATATGGCATAAGGTTAAATATCAATGTGTTAGCTCATTAAACTATGGACCATAAATCATAAAATCACAAAATTATTTATTTTTGCTCTTTGGGCCACACCCAGTGATGCTCAGGGGTTACTCCTGGCCATGTGCTCAGAAATAGCTTCTGGCATGAAGGACCAAATGGAACATGGGGGATCGAATTGAGGTTCATCTTGGGCAGACATCTGCAAGACAAATGCTATCACTCTGGTCCCACAAAATTATTTTAAAATAATTTATTATCAGTAAATATTTTACTTGCATACTTATTTTACCTATGCAGAATTATATGAATTTTTTCAGGTATAAAAGGGTTATGTGTGAAAAAAGTTTAAAAACCTCAGCTGTTGGGTCATGAAAATTATCATAAAAAACAGAATTAGGTCTCTGTGAATGTATGTGTAATGCAGCACAATGTCAGTTAAAGAATTAGTTCCTAAATATTTCCCAGTTGTTGATTCAGCTATTAATTACTAAAATAAATAACAAACTTTATTAGGAGGACATTCATTGAGATTTGATGATAAATTTTTCCATCACTCTAGATGCCAAGATTCTAGGACATGGGGAAGCAGGGTATAATGCCCACATTTGACACAGGGTTGAAAGACAGCTGAATGAGTGTTTTTCTATATTCTATGAAAGTCTTAAAAGTTCTCTTAATAAATTCTTCTGCTTTATATTAAGAGTTTTGTTGTATTCTTGAGAACCTTGTCTCTAGCATAATTATACTCAAAAGCAGAACAACACAAATGACTTGAAAAGTTTCTGTGATAGAATAAATTTAAATAAGGAAATGATGACAATAATTTTTATACTAATAATATACTTATTTCATAAAATTAGCTTGAAAATAAAAATATCAGCATTGTTTGGAAAATTTAATTTGAATACACAAGGATTTATAGGAATTATAAATAGATTATCCTTAAATGGCAGAATATTAAAAGTCTTTCACATAAAAATGGTCAAGATTAGGGCTAGAGTAGTGGCTCAGGGCATAAGGCAGATGCCTGCCTTGTGAGCGCTAGCCTAGGATGGACCATGGTTCAATCCACCGTTGTACAATATGGTCCCCAAGCCAGGAGCGATTTCTGAGCACATAGCCAGGAGTAACACCTGAGTGTCACCGAGTGTGGCCCCAAAACAAAACAAAAAAAATTGTCAAGATTAGATATTTTGTTAATGGCATTATTTGCTTATGAAGCTATCAAGTAAGCCAATTTTACTCAGGTTATGAGTATTGGATAAATATTAAAGTTAACAGAACTTTTGGGCCAAATTATTTTTATAGTAAACATTGACTTATTTTTTCAGTATGAACAAGGTTATATGACTTAAAGTCAATTTCACATTTTAAATAACTTTATAATTAGTATATTTTCTGGGTGAAAATAAGGGTTCTTTCTACTCTTTTATCTACTTCTAACACAGCCAAACTCCACAAGGTGTATTTGCACAATAGAAGCACTTAAGTACTAAGATCTTTGCTATGTTAGGGTGAAGTGCATTACAGAATAATTGGAGAGTTCAAAGTGATAGTGAAAGGTAATACAGCCTAAGAAATTTGGCATAGAGGGAAAGTGAGTAAAGTTGATAAGGTGGAGCTTCTGTGAATCTACTGTAGGGTAACAGAGTACAGGGGCAAGAGAGCTCACGGGATCTTTCATGTCAGTTTCTTAGGGCTATGATAGAAAATGGCCACAAACTTTTATATTTCTAGATGTTGAAGATTGAAACTCAATTTGTTAGAAAAGCCTGATCTCTATTTGAAGACTAGGGGAAGTCTTGCTTCTCTCTACCAACTTGTAGGTAGCAAAGAGAAGTCAAAGTTATACCCTAACTTACTGATGCGTGTAGGTGGTAACACTGGTAGCCCTACCCACAAGGCTGCCCAAGACCAGCTTCACAAAAGCAATGTCTGGCAGTGCTGTTCTCAGTCTTGGGTTATTTGTATAGTGTGTCTCATGCACAGTGATTCCAGCACCAGTGGTATTTTAACCAAGTGACTTGCCATAGTTTAGCCCAACATTAAGCTCTGAGGCTTCCAAAGATATTCTAAGGACTGCCGTACAGTTGTAGCAAGGAAAGTATGCACGATAGACCTGTTCTGCCTATGCTTTAATTAGGAGGGCCAATCTATCCCACATTCCCAACTTTGTAGAAAAATAGATAGTATATCTAGAAAGAAAAGACCCCCAAAGACCAAGGAGAAATCACATGTCAGTCTCCATAGAGGAGCTGTGTCCAAGCATACACTTGCCCATCTTGGCTCCATCCCCCAACACAAACTATGAAGAGAAGTCACAACATAAAGACCCTCATCAGGCATGTGGAGACCTTTGGCTTTCACTAATGAATGCCATGAAAGATCACTGGAACAGAACAAGGATCTTTAGGGGATTTATTGTACATCGCTAGTGGAGATGTAATAATTAAATGGTCTTAGGTTTTCAAATGTCACTTTCCTTTAAAGCAAAGCTTCTCTGCACTCAACAGTTTTGATGTCCAATAAGCTCCTTCCTTGACTTTTGGCCAATCTGAGTCTCCTACTTCTTTCATTCCCAACTACTGAGCTGTAAAGCTATTGTCTCCTTCATCTGAATATTCCAAATTCTTTCCTTTGCTACAAACCGGTGATTAAACTCAGGTTAAAAACATGAAGATCTCCTTATGGTTAAAAAGAGGCATGAATATTGCTATTATTTGTTGTTTTTTTTTTTTTTTTTTACAATTTCTTTTTTGTTTGTTTGTCTTTTGTTGTTGTTGTTGTTTTTGGGTCACACCCAGCAGTGCTCAGACTCTATGCTCTATACTCCTGGTTCTATGATCAGAAATTGCTCTTGGCAAGCTTGGGGAACCATCTGGGATGCTGGGATTCGAACCACTGACCTTCTGCATGAAAGGCTAATGCCTTACCTCCACTGGGTAACTAAGTACTGTACTCGCTAGAAAATAAAGATATTACATTTATAAAAAAAAAAAACAAAACTTTTCCAAACCCCTTTGGAATACAAAAGGAGCATTTCTGTCCACGGATTCTTAACCTCTGATGTCACTAAAACAAAAATTAGGATTATCTGCATGATTTGGGATGTGGCCATTTATATTTTATATATTCAAAAATCATCACAATCTAGAGGGAGAGAAGCAGATTACCTAAAAAAGGAGGCATCTAAGGTCAGATTAAACATCTAAACATTTTCTTCTTTCTACTAACTTCTAATTATGTCTGTAAAATAATTTCCTTCATCTGTTGTGCTGTAATTTACAGTTTAAAAATATCTGGATATATATTAATTACATAATTTTTGCATCCTTTTTTGATATTACTGAACGTAATCAAAATATTTTTGACTTGATTGTGGAATAAAATAAAAGCTTACAGAACCAAAAAACTAACACATTTAAACCTTATGCTGCAAAATTAAGATCTCTCTTGAACAAAAATGAGAATTCTATGTTGTTCTTATTGTTGTTTTTAAAAAAGTATAACCAGGGGCTGCCAGAGCAAAAGCACACTGGATAATGTGTTTGCCTTGCATGCAGCTGTCCTGGATTTAGTTCCTGGATCCCATATGGTCCCCTGAGCATCACCTGAAATGCCCCTGAGCACATAGAAATAACCCCTGAGCACCTCTGGATGTATATTCAAAACAACAACAACAACAAAAATAATGTAACTATGTGTTACCAGTGCACTATTAAAATGTGTTCTTTTGCATACTGCTGAACTGGTTTGGTCCCCTAAAATGTGTTCTTTTATACTTTAATGTTGGTATGTGGAGTAGGGCTCTCCACTCCGGAGAAGTTCATATTCTATCTTGAGAGCATTTTTCTCCACTTTCTCTTTCTCACTCTTTTTTGTCTTTACCCCATAGAATTTCCAAATAACACCGTTTTCACTTTTTTAACTTTATTTAAAAATGCATCACATAGTTGACATAGTTGATCATAACACATTTGTTTCTAGATAAGTC
The DNA here is from genome assembly GCF_024139225.1 of Suncus etruscus. Taxonomy (NCBI): domain Eukaryota; kingdom Metazoa; phylum Chordata; class Mammalia; order Eulipotyphla; family Soricidae; genus Suncus; species Suncus etruscus. The sequence goes on from NC_064851.1 coordinate 127,365,458, forward strand.
AAAACATAGTTATTTAAAAAAATAAAAAGAATAAAATACAAAAAAAAAAAAAAGTCAAAGAAAGTTTTTTAAAAAAAATAAAAAGAAAAAATAGAAAATAAAAAGAAACAGAAGAAAGTTTTAAAAAAGAAAATAAAGAAAAAGTACAGTAGTAAGTACATTTGTGAAAATTATTTATCTCCAAAGAAGTAATTAATACAGAGATAAAAGGTTTAATAAGTTCTTGTTATTAGTTGTCATTCAGTTAAATTAGTGTGTTCCTATTGAGATGACAGCATCAAACAAATAAAATTGTCTACAAATTCAAAGCACTACTACTGATACTGAAACTTTTAGGGATGTGTACTCAGTTGCTAGGCCTCCTGGAAGAAAGAAGATACATAGGGGAAGGTGTCTACACTCTTCCAAAAACTCATGGTGATACCAGTCTCAAAACTGTTGTATCTAAAGTTGGTCAGATTGGTTTCCCCAAAGGGAATTTTAGAGGGGAGATGAGGTGGATCATTGTGAAAATGGTGATTCTGAGTGATGGAGCAGTAGATGTGGCTTCAGCAGGGCAGGGCTTTGGCCTGTCCTCTCCTCCATAGATGATCATGATGATGTACCTGGTGTACCCATAATCTTTCACGGCTAAAACCATTTTTACATTTTTTTTTTCTCTCTTTTTTAAATCAAATTGAGCAGTGGAGAGGTTATATACCAACTTTTTGTGATACTAACTTAATAAGTTATACATTCTGATAAAGCACTGCCATCAGACCAGCCCCATTTTTACATTTAAGGAACATAAACAAATGAAAATTAGAAGACAATCTGTCTGCAGGCTAAGTGTGATGGATTAAGCATATGGCTCAGTAAATTCCTATTAACAAAAATGAAGATTAAGGTTAACATTATAGCAGAGAAAGTGAGCAGAGTCCCTAACCAAAGTGAACAAAGTTAGCAGAATTGTCTTTGAACAGATTGTTAGAAGGATTCATTTATCATCACCATGATAAAATTTATGGGAAGTAAAAGGTAAGCCATAATATAAATTCTGACCATAATGTGACTGTAAATGGCAGTTTTGCTTTTTTCCCCTATTTTTGTTTGATGTTGCAATTTTCAGGACCTACAGCTTCTAGTGTTTTTATTATTACTTTCAGTGTTGGGGATCAGGCCTCACAACAAGGCCAGCTATTTACAAGCAAGGCTGAGCTATTTACCAGCCCTCTGGTGTAATATAAGTCTTAAGTCTCTGCAGCATTATAGACAGCCTGGCTTCTTTTTCAGAAATGTTATTTTGTGCCATATCACCATATGAGGATTTTAGTATTTTCTCAATAGCACTGATACTGCATCAAGAAGTACCTGAACATTTTATTTGTTTTTTTTAGTGGGAGTGGGGGACAACACCAGTGATGCTCAGAACATATTCCTTGTTCCGCACTCAGGAGTTCTGCTGATGGTATCAGGGGACCATATGGGGTACCATGGATCAAACCCTGACTAGCTATGTGCAAAGCAAATACAGTACCTATTGTACTATGACTCCAGTCCTGACCTGAACATTTTAAATAACCCATCTACATCCAGAACCCAACCCATCCCACATGGGAATCTTGGGTGTCAACACTTTCCTTGTTGAACTGTCACAAAGGAAACATTTTCAATATTTTGCAGCTCGTGTGTGACTGGCAACCTTTTTTTGTGCTGCCTCAACATGATAGAGAGAGATACTGGATGCAGGAGAAGAATAGCCTAAGTCATCTGGACTCATGAGAAAGGAAACAAAGGAAGTTGAAAACAAACTTGTTAGGCAATTGCACCTGAGGAAAGAAGTAAATGAAAGTTCTAAAGCATTTCATAAGAAAAGACAGAATCATTAGGTGAAGTCTCTCATCACTTATTTGGGAGCCCTAGGTCCTTTTCTCCTTCTCTGGGCTTCATGCTCAGGGCCTGCTTTATAGGGAAATAAACATGTGTGTTTTTAGAGGCATCCACTTATCCTCTTCAACAGCTTCCATCAAACCTAGATGCTGCAGACACCAGCGCCTCTAAGCAGGTTCTTCGTGGAGTCTGGGAAACCTTCACGGGGAAAGAGTGGGAACACGAAATGGCGGAAAGACAGAACAATATTGTAGAAATGAATTACCACACACAATGCATGGGGACTTGCATCTAGAAAGACGAAGACAAATTTATTTTTTGAGCTGGGTAACTTTGAAGGGGTAAGCTCTGGAATGCGGGGTGTAATTTTGGAGATCAAAGAAAGTGGGAGATGGTCAGGGAAACAGAATGAAAGGCCATGGCTAAAATCTGCATATTAAAGAACCGATACTGAAGGTGAAGTTTCTGTTGTAGGTTAGCTTTGTTTTGGGTAAGCAGGAGAAACCAGGTAATTTTCAGGGAAGTGGGAAGAGAGAAAAATGTTTTAGAGTTTTGGGGAAAAGTGAAAATTGCTTTACTTATGAGCTGAGTTTTAGAAAAAACATGATCTTGGTGCCAAGGTAGCAGAGAATACAGAGAACTGGTCAGTGGGAGACTTTTGGAGGGATTTGATACTGTGCTTCTTTGTTAGAAAGAAATATTGAGGCCTGATTTCTAATAATGGTCAAAATTAAAGAGAGAGATAGTTACAGCCACGTTTAGAATTAGAGCCAAACAATCCACGCGAAGGGTCAACTGATTTGACTGCTCTAAGCGGGCCTTTTTGGCAAATAATTCTTTTTCAGGAGTGCAACACTTCTGATGTGTGCCCTTCCTGAGTGGGGTGTAACACCTAGAGGCAGGAGGACCTGGCAGAAAAGAACACCTATCCTATGCTTCATCACAGGAGAAACTTCTAACATCTGAGTTCTGTATGGAAACAAACACACAGTTTTTGCTTTTACCAACTTCAGATATCTTCCACTTCCACATCAATCTATAGATTCTACTTCCCATAGGGAATGTGTCAGCAAGGCCTGCTCCTATCAAATTCACATAGCACAGACTCTTATGACCTCTGAACCAAAGCCTGAACTCCCATAAATTACCCTGGAGCCTTAATGGTTAAAACTTGGACTCCCCTGAAACACTTAAAAATGGTTTTGCTCCTAGTCAGACTAATAGGCAGAAGCTGCGTCAGTAGTGGCAGCTTCCTTATTTGATTTTCATAGTAGGCCTGGCATGAGAATGGCTTATGTAAGCATATGCCTCATCTATATTTAATGTGCGCATAGATCAGGGCTGTTCCAGGGCTCCATGGAGAAATTGTACTTCTGAGTGGCACCCATGAGTTGTTATCTTTAATAAGATCCTTCTTGGTTCTAATGGTCCTGGTCCAGGCTCCTTTAGTAGCACTACAGAGAAAGCAGGCAGTATTCACCAGAGCTTCTTGGATGTGCTGTCTTCTTTTAGCTCAAGTGATCTGAGTTTCAGGGAAGACTCTTATCACCATCAGTGCTCTGTTGGGTACTTCGAAGGTTATAGAAGGTGAGTTAAGGCTGCCATCCATGACACAAAACCCTATTAGCAGAGTCCTGTGGACACATGCATTAATGCTGTTCATTGAGCAACTGTTATGTGTTCACAAGCAGATTGTGGTGTCCTGTGCTGGGAATCTCACATTAATGTAACTTAATTTTATAACACACTGGGAGGAAATATTTTTGTATCTCATGGGAATATGTATACCTGCCCCTGGATGTATTTTTTCTTCTATTTCCCTATCACTAAGAGAGAAGTATATGTGTAATATATAGGAAACAAATGCAAAAAAATATAGAAAGAAAAGGTTTAAGTTTAGAAAGCTTTCATTATTGTATTTACATTTATCTTGATAATAAGGCAAATAAATGTTTGATGATAAGCAAAAACTATACAACTGTTCTAAGTGGCTTTACTTTTAACATCCCAATAAAAATTGTATGAAAAGCTGAATTTCTGCATACTTGCACTAAAATTTGGTATTCATGGGTTGCTATTTTTTAATTTAAAAAATATTCAAATAAATAAGAGTAGCATTTCAATATTGTTTCTCTGACTTCTAGGAAGCATGGATGTGAGCTAGGGATAGAGATTAATAGATATTATTCAGTCTTTTTCTTTTTAAAAAAGACAAAAGAGAGACTTTTCTCATTTGAAACAATAGGGTGTACTATAGTAAGTAGTATAAGCCAACATAAAAAGGCAAATATTGTTGAGATGATGATTGCAAACTGTATGTGCTATTTGCTTACCAATACCTTCCTCAAGGTCATGCAGGGCCCCTGGCCAGCCTTGTTCCACTACCTAGAACATGCAGCCATTATTTTGTTGACAGTAACAGACTAGCTTGTATAATCACCATAATTGTTCTCTCTCTCTCTTTCACTCTCTTTCTCTCTCTCTCCCTCTCTTTATCTCTCTGTGTAGGTGTGGAAAGTGGGCACACAGGGTTTTTCACTCAGAAATTACTCATGGGGCACCACATGTGATGCTGGGGATTAAACCCAGGTAGCTCACATGCCAAGGCATGCACCCTACCCACTGTACTATCGCTCCAGACCTTGTTCTCTTCTGTCTCATACACTCCTAACCCCCATAGACTTACAGAATATTATCCATACCAGTCAGAATTGAATTTATGCTTTATTTTTTCAGCCCACACTTAAAACGTGCTAGCTTTGTGCTTACGGATCACTCCTAGTGGTGTTTCGAGGATTATATGGGGGATGTTTTAGGGATTGAACACAAAGTCAGCTGTGTGCAAGACACTCACTCTATCTGTATATCTATCTCTTCAACCTCAGTCAGATTTTTTGAAATACATGAATGATGTTCTCTGGGTCTCACAACTCACATTTGGGACTGAGAGCAAAGATACCAAGACTCCCTGAGTTGACCCAAGGTATGGGTGGGGGGTTCCCAGAAAATACCTATAGCATTGATGTGACAAATAAAAACTCCATATTTGTGAGTATGGAGAGCCCCCAATATACCAAAGAGATCCCTATGATCCTTAGACAAACAAAATAACCCAGGGAACAGGAGAGGAGGGTTCAGGTCTAGACCAGTTTGCTGGTACTGGTCCTGCTTACTCAGCCAGTCCCTGCCTGTTCACCTTCCATAATCAACTTTAAAACTATGCCTCTAACCAAAGGCTATTTTGAATTAGTAATTATTACATTCCACTCCTCAGAATCTGATCTTTCAGCATGACAACTGGCAATCTGGCCAGATTTGAAAAAATTATACCCTAAACTGAGCTGCAGAGATACACAGGGGTGATGTTGGAGAAGGTTTTCCTGGAGGCTTGTCACAGAAGGAGGCCCAGAGTTCGTGTTTTTTTGGAAGATCTAAGCTTCTGATTATTGGGGCTACCATATAAGTAAAGGGTGTAGGAAAATTGCCAGATCCATTGGGCCTCTTGCTGGTTCAGATCTTCAACAAAAGCTCCTGGTCATGCTCCCAAGCAGCCTCAGCATGAGACCTGGTCCCTGCTTCAGTCAGCTACACCTGGCAACTTAAAGGCAATGACTTTGCAACTGCAGATCATACAGGTTGCTTGAAGACGTTAATGCATGCTAGAGTGGAATATTTTTTAGCTTAAACAAGACCTGGAAGGTACCTGTTAACTGGGACACCTGAGAGGATCAGTGATGGTCAAGGACATTGTCCTGCAATTTTGCAGAGTGAAAGAGTGTTTTGGGCACTGTTCACCAGAACAAGTGAAGATTTAGAGACTTGGGGGCTCCTGAGGACCTCGACACCATTCTCAGCAGGGAGGATTATGTATAAGAAAGGAATCCAATCAGAAGAGAAAGGGGGTAGGTCAGCCTGTTGAGCAAAAACTGAAAGTATAAGCAGGAAACATTGAAAAGGGTGGATCCTGGTTTGTTGGCAGCCCCCCCCCCCCTTCCTTTAATTGCTCGGCATGTTACCGGCTGAAATGTGCCCTCTACCTGCTCAGTTTTTAAGAGAAAATAGAGAAGTGCAATAAAAAAAAGTTGACCTTCAAACTAAACTCAGACAATTTAATTTTTCCATTCATTTCCTCTGAATTGCCTACTCCTACTAATTTACCTTGCAGGTACAAAACTGAAGTCCTTGAAGACCTTGACTGTGGGCAACCTAACAGACCATGAGAGAGTGAATGCCCTTGAGAGATGGGAAAAAAAAATAAATTAAATGGGTCAGTTTAAATCCAAATTGCTAGAAAAATCTAAAAAATTAGAATTCCTTTGGAATTACTGGATGATATAAAAAAATGGAAGAACCCTGAAATGGTCAAGGAAAAAATGAACTCATGTGATCTTATGAGTGTGATCTATGACTTGTATGTATTACAGTATGTATTACTTTTAACATTACAGTATGTATTAGCATGTACAGCATATAATTAGCATTATAGTATGCATTACCTTTTAGCAGACTTTAAAAATAATGGACTAAAAAATGGAGGAACCCAAAAGGTCAAGGGAAAATTGATCTTATGAACTTGTGATCATATGATGTTATTGTAAGTGACTCTGGTTTGACTAGTATGTTTTACTTTTAGCAGACTTAAAAACAAATTTTGAAACTGCAACTGGAAGAAGCTGCCTGGAAGAATACATCTTATCCAAAGAAAAATTGAGAGGACACTTGCTATTCTTTTCTCTGCTACTCACAACTTGTTCTTTTCACTAGAAATATCTTTGCATAAATCCAGCAAGAATTAAAAATGATTTAAACAGGGATCTAAACAGGCTGGAGTGATATTACCATGGATAGGGCATTTGCCTTGCATTGCAGCCAATCCTGGTTCTATCCCTGGCATCCTATAGGGTCCCTTGAGCCTGCCAGGAGTGATTTCTGAGTGCAGAGCCAGGAGTAACCTCTGCATACTACTGGGTGTGGCCCTTAAAACAAAAAAAAATGATTTAAACATTAAAAACCTGCTTGTACTTCTGAGACTATGGAATCTCACAAAACATAATGCTTCAGGCATTAAGACTCAGAAGTGTTCCAGGTGTATTCTTTGTTTACACCATTAAGTAAATAAAATGTCTTTTTTTTTTTTTTTTTTTTTTTTTTTTTACTTAGCACTGGACCTTTAGCACAAGTTCAGTCTATGCATTGGTGCCCTGAATTGCCTTGTTCTTTAACACATTATATGAGGGCCACCTGAATGGGCCTAGAACAGATTGCCATAAATCATCTAACTAGAGTGACTTAAGAATGCTATCTTATGAACAGTCTCCTATTGAAAGAGAGAGAGAGAGAGAGAGAGAGAATTTATCTTCCCCACAAACTAAGATGAACATACTGAGATTAAAAAAATATATATCTACAGCAAGAGCTGAAAGGTAGTACAGTGTGTAGGGTATTTAACTTTAATGTGGCAGATCTTAGTTCCAAACCTGGCACTACCTCCCAAGCACCACCAGGAGTGATCTCTGAACAGAACTAGAAATAAGCACCAATAAATGTGAAGGAAGAAAAGAAACTAAGCAGATTAGCCTGAGGTGTACAGATGGGAGGGTCTGATAATGTTTCACCTAGGAAAAAAGTCAATTTATTAAGTAAGCCTGTTTCTGTTTATAAGTTTTTTCAGCAAAGGACATCATGATTCTCTCAGCTTTTACTGTGGTTTATGAAAACAACTGCCAACGTTTATTATAACTGAACTTAATTTGCAAAAAATCTAATTTTACTATGAGTATTTAGTAAGGTTTGAATAATACACTTTAGTAACATATACTTTTGTAAATGTCAGGCCATAACCTACTTGATCATTTATAAGGGTTTTGCCCTTTATTTGTGAACCGGATTGACTCTAAATTATTTTAATAGCTGACTATTAATAGTTAGCTATTTAATAGCTGATTCCTAAACTAACATTTCCAGGGTTGTTTTTTTTTTTTTTTTTAGTTGACTTACATTCACTAAGAACTGAAGTCTGTCCTTTTGCTAAAGAGCAGACAAGCTGAAAATAGAAAACTTGTATAGACTGTGAAAAGACTAACCAGAGCGATTACACTTTCATAGAACTTAAGCAGCTTTTCAGGACATCAGAGGACTCTGAAACTCAGGAGAATCTAACGATCGACAGACAACTGAGAGCTGGGGATGTATTTCCCCATTGACAGTTCCCAGAGATCCCAGTGGGACTTTTTGCTTTACATTCATTTTGGATCTTTTTTTTCTATTGGTCTCTGAAGAACATTTTCTTCTTTTACACCAAAGGTTGAGAGACCAACTCTTTTAATTGGACTAATCTATTCTCAGGACTGAGAGTATGAAAGAGTTGGCTCAACTGAGAATTAGGAAACTTCTCAAGCTGTACTAGCATGAGATGAAAACAGTATGTGCCAAGTTGGAGGAACTCTTCTTTTTTGTTTTCCCTAGATTTGGACCACACCTGGCTTATTGCTCAGGTCTCACTGCTGGTAAGCTCAGGATGCCAAGAATTGACTCTGGGTCAGTTGCATACAAGGCAAGTGACTTCACTGCTGCACAATCTCTCCTGTCTCCCATTGAGTGAATTTTTGACAATTCTACATACTCAAGTGACTAACCTTCTACCAACCTTTGAAGGTATCAAGATAATTCATTACATGATACTGTCTATTGGGGGACTTTGGGGTATGAACTTGAGGTATCCTATGACAAAACTTACCATACAAATACACAGGAAAGAACACTCAGGGGAGACTCTATATTCCCAACAAAGTACACAAAGCCTGGTTCATACACCTCTCTAGGACATGTACCAGACCATTTATAACCAAGGTAAAATAAATTGTAGTGCTACTATAATAAATATTAGTACTTCTACAATAACCAACATTTTTTTTTTGTTTTTTGGGGGCCACACCCGGTGATGCTCAGGGGTTACTCCTGGCTATGCACTCAGAAATAGCTCCTGGCTTGGGGGACCATATGGAATGCTGGGAGATTGGACCACAGTCTATCCTAGGCATAGTGCTTGCAAGGCAGACGCCTTACCTCTAGTGCCACCACTCCAGCCCCTATAACCAACATTTTTGCTTTGGATGTTGCAAAGAAGCTCCCACAATGACAGAGAAAGTGAACTGTCCCAAGTGAAAACCAGGTCTTCCACATATTACCTCTTTCTCATTATTATGCCACAATTCTAAAGGTGACCTTTAGCCATTTGTTCAAGACAGAAAAAAAAAAGGCATTTTAGATGATGTCATCATGATGGCTTCATGTGTTTCCTGATGATCTCATGTAATAGAACTGTCAATTCATCTATTCAGCTGCATAGATAAATCATCTCAGCACTCTTTACCACAGAGCCTAGAAGCTGAAGTATCTCGCATCTGGGCACCAAGACTGGAGATTCTTTCCACGAAGAAGAGCCTCACTCTCTTCTGAGGGAAGAAAGATCAAATTGTTACCAGCTTGACCATAATCTGCCTAGAATATTTCAAATCCTACTTGTCCCGGGTGGTAGATACATGGTTCTGAAAGAACCAAGCACTCTTTTAAATGTAAGCTACACATTATTTGGGAACTAAAGAGATAAGTTACATGGGCTAAATGTACATTCTTGCATGCATCAGATTCCTATTCAATCTCCATACCACATGAAGATCTCAAGTATTGTGGTGTGTAGCCCTGGAGACCCTTTGAGAACCACTAGGGTGTTCTGGGTCTTTCCTAGCACTGCAGGGCATGAGTTTCGTCATAACCTTAAGCCCTAACATTGACTCACTAACCTGGTGATCAAGAATCACCAGAAGGGGCCCTCATGAGGAGTACTTGAGAGACCTCCCGCACCTCAAAGTAAAAAACACATCATTCTACATTCTGTTTTGTCTTCTGAAGTTTATAAATCCAATTAATTTTTTATTTGAGGAGCTACAACCAGCTCAGGAGTCACTGTTGGCTTGTGCTCAAGGGGCCATATGGAGTGCCAGGGATGAATCAAACCAGGGTCAGTCTTGGGCAAAATAAGTGACTTAGTTCCTGTACTATCTTTCTAGCCCTTATTATTCTAAGTATTTGGGGGATGTCATATATAGTTTTGCTGATGATTATCCCTAGATTTGTACTCAGTGACCACTGTTGTTAGGCTCGGAGAACCAATGGGATGTCAGAAATCAAACTCAGGTTGGTTGTATGTAAGAAAAGCACCGTACCTGCTTTGTTATCTCCCAGGCACCATGTTTCCAGATTTTTATTGAAAAAGTTTTACATGGCAACCTAACTCTATAGTCTTTAATAGATACCAAGTAATTACCATATATCTCAGGATTTAGTTATTGTTAAGTCATAACAACTAAATACAATTTTTCTGCTCAGGTTCACCCTTGTCCATTTATACAAGATATCTTTACCAACTCAATTTCTAAAGAATTTTCTAAATGTCAAATTTGTTTCTATAACTGTCTCTAAATATCCAATACTCAGGCAAATCTTGGGGACATAAGATTTTTTCATATTAAAGGATGAATTTAAAATTAAAAATATGAAAGAAGCATTCTCAAAGGATACATTCCCAAAGATATTTCAAGATATACCAGAACAATATTATAAGAGTGGAAGCTTAACTTTCTATTAATGATACATATATTTTATTAATATATTAATAAAATCAATTTATTTATTTATTGATATATATTATTTTAACTTTTTTCTGTTATAATTTGTTATTGATGGAAAACATTCTCTGGACTAGTCACAACTTGATGTTGATCAATGATGTTGATTTACAATTGTGGAAAAGACTCTGTCAAGTCTTTCTTAAACTTTCTATGACCGCAGACCTCACCTTATCCTTGTCTTTCCTGTGGCTCCCCAGTCCTACATATTGGCTGACGCCTACTTTCACACCATGAGCCCTGCTACTGTTATGATTTTCACCTATAACCTTTTGGGATAACCTGGAGGTCCACCTGGGGATGTTTTCTAGACATTGGTTGAGAAATGTTGCCGTAAGACTTAACTGTATCATTGACAGGAGGCTGTGTGTCTACTTCTGGATGCATTGAAAAGATCCTAAACACAAAAGGGTTCCGGAGGATGAGGGAAAGCATTTAATCAACATTCATTAAAACAAAGCTGTCATGGCCACCAAGTATTCTTCCAAAAGATAAAAATATATAATCATGGAGAATAGGGGATAAATAGAACTAAAAATGCCCACCAGAACATAAATGGTTTGGGCAGCACTGGCCCCATGAGAGGAGATTCATTACTCAGAGTGAAAATATTGAGTAATAAAAATATCTGCTCAGACTCGGAGATAAAAATAAAAAAGGTTTTTGGAAAATAGAAGAGAAATATCCCAGATGAGAAGGAACTTAGCATAGGACTAAATTAAGTAAGACTTGTCTTATGAGATGTTTCTATGCTGAAAAATGAGGTCCAACCTGTAGTGTTGGATACTAGATCTGTGCTATAGTCTATGTGTCTAAGATTCAAGAGATGAAGAAATCCCAGTACCAAGTAGAGTCAACCTATGAATGTACTTCTAGCCTTGAGTCTGCATAGAAAGAAAAACATGATGCTTCTGGTACAAATAATAATCCCACAACAAAAACCTTCAAGAAATAACAACATTTTGTATATTAGTGAATTTATACTTTACTGTATGTTGATAATATACAACTTTGTCCACAAATCTACAACAATACATAAGATATTTTCATTTAGTTTTCCATTGGAGAAACCTGACAGTGCTCAATGCTTATTCTTACCTTTGTGTTCAGGGATCACTCCTATTAATGCTCAGCAGAACTTATTAGTACTGAGAATTGAACCTATATCAAATACACATAAGGAAAGTGCCCTATCTGCTGTCTCCTGAGTCAAATAATTTTCTTTGTGATGATTTTTCTGATTCATTTTTCAATATAAAGTGTAGGGACAATAAAATTTAACAACATGTATAGGATCCAGCAGCAGAAAATTAAGAAACCAACAAACTTAGTGCTTTTGTTTTAAACTCCTTCCAAATTGGCATACTTGTGTCTAATTTGAGCAATCCAGACACCATTCAAAAAGCTGGTTGTGCCAATGGTCACACATTTGGCGACTTTGTAAATATATACAAGAATAATTCTTCAAAATATTGTAATAAATATTTTAAAAGCTGCTATTATGTGAAATTGCTTTAGAGAGACTGATAAATCACTTGGCTTCAGTCAGATGTTTGGTAAGAAGTTTTGTGAAATTAATTTATATTCTGTGAAGAGAAGATAAAGTGGAAAATTAGGTAGCAATGTTCCAAATTCAAGCTGGAATCTATGACAAGATCAGAGCCAATGCTTATATCAATGGAGAATATGGGTAAAGGAATATAGAAATAATAATTCATCTAAAAAACAGCCTGAAGTTTGTGACATAAAAACTGGTAATGCTCATATGATTCTGAGTATTCCAACAAATAGTAAGAGATAAAGATGGATGGCAAAAAATAGCAGTAAAAAATCTCCTGCAAAGCCAAGATGAAGTTATTCCATTAGAAGTCATCACAGTCAAAAAAATGAAAGGAAAATACAATATATCATTTTAGAATAAATTTAACACTGTTAGACATGCTGGAAAAATAAATAAGTCTCTGCCCAAGCCATACAATTATTTTAAACAAACTTCAGATCAAAATGTTAAATATAACCAATGAAGAATTTAAAAAGTACATGAGTATATTAATGTGGTCTTGATACTGGAAAAGACTTACTCAGTAGAGAAAACACTAAACTTAAAGCATGAAATGATAAATGAATTTTAGTAATTTTAAGAGGGGTTCTGACTTAACATAGACAAACTATTTAGTTTTAGATAACACACACACACACACACACACACACACACACACACAAAACCACTAAGAAAAGGCAGTTATCACAGGAGGAAAAATGTGCAAACTAAGCAGTCAACACTTCAAACAATAAGGGTGTCAAATAGCCAGGGTCGATTCCATAGTATTAAAAGAAGCAGATATTATAAATATAAACCATAAAACTAAAATATATATGATATAAATACCAAGTTTTGGAAAGCATGGACATAATCCATTATTCCTCAATACTGTTAATTAGTATGAAAATTGAAACAAAGATTTTGAAAAAATGATTGTCTCTACTAAAGTAGATCAATGTAAACATGTCTATATGCATATGTACCGAGCAATAATATGTGGGTGTTTGACTAAAGGGCAGGTGAATTTTATGCATTCTAATATTTACAATAGTGCTACATTGAAAATGTCAGGCATTCATTAACAGTACAATGATGAAATAAACTCTTATTTTGATCCAATAAACTTTCATGCATTGATCCTAATGAATGATTTATAATACCTACACTAATCTAGACAATATCGAAGTCAGAGGCTGGGTATATAGCTCAGTGATCCTCATGTATAAGGCCCTGAATGTAAATTTAGCAAAAACATTAAATTAATAATTTGTGAAAAAGGTAAAAGCCAAATGTAAAAAATTCATGTTATGCAATTACATTTGCATAAAGTAAAAAATAGTGACAATAGTCTATTTACCTAATATTAACACTGTCAACCTTTGACGATAGTTACTGGAGTATCAGCAAGAACTTCAGAGGGTTAATACTATTTGACTTTTTTAATAACTCAGTGATTTATAGAGATGTATTCACTTCATAAAATTTTATGAGTTCACTTATAGTCTGTACACACATTATAAATTTTTAAAACTGAATATCACCAGAAGAAGCCATTATAAAATGGTAAATAAATTAGAGTTATAATGTCCTTTGATGGTACATTAAAGAACATAACTAACTCCATACTGTGGCTAGTTTTAAACACATGAGAAGCAGCATTACACCTCTAACATCAAAGTACTTGGATTCATTTACAAATCTTCAGAGAAAGAATTAAGAAAAATATTTTTAAATGAATTGGGTGTCAGGACAATCCATTTGTCAGTACAAAATATAAGTAAAAGTCTAAGAGATAGTACATTTGATAGGGCCTTGCCTTGCACACTGATGACTTGGGTTTCAATCACTGAATCCTATATGGCCCCCTGAGCACCATCAGGAGTGATTCCTGAGTAGTGAATTATGAGCAACTCCTAACCATCATGGGTGTTGTCCAAATGCAAATCTAAAAAAGGTATATTAAAACCCCTATTTAGTTGTTTTCATAATATCCAAAATAAACCAAATATTTTTCATTAAGATAAAACTCTTAATATATTAATGAGAAATTTTTCTAGAAAAATAATAATTTAAATGGAAAGATAGGGGACAGAGTGATAACTCAGCGGTAGGGCATTTGCCTTACATGTGGCTGACTTAGGGTGAATAGACCTGGGTTTGATACCATATGGTCGTTGAGCCTGTCAGGAGCAGTTTCTGAGAGCAGAACCAGGTGTGGCCCCAAAATAAAACAAAACAAAAAGGTAAAATAAAAAATATAATCCATGGAATATCCTAATCAAGTAGTATAATAATAAAATAACCTACAGTCTATACTTGAAGATTAAAAGACATTTGTCATTAATTCTAACAGTGATGTGCTTCAATTTTTTGAAGCATACTTTAATATTCTTGCTTGATAGATAATAGTTTGTGAATAATCATGTATACATTACATATTCATAAACACAACACATGTATATATCAACATTTTGCTCTTATGTGACAAAAGCTTTTTCATATGATGATACTATCAAAATAGTAAAATAAGTTATCTCCACCTTAAGTTTCTTTACAATAAAGTCACCTAATACTAAACATAGACAGCAGAAAACTGTGAGAATTTCAGAATCTGGTGGCTGGACCACAGAAACACAGAATGGCATGAGAGAGGAAAGGGATGTTTTCCCTCTGACCATAATATCCCAAGCTTAGGTCACTCAACTATAAAGATCCACCTTAAACAGAGTTTCTCCAGTGTGTGCAAAGAGCCCAAGTTGACATTCAGCTTTTCTGGCTACTTCCTGGGAAACCTTCTTGCCTTTTACCTCATGAGTATACCTATGGGAGTCTATGGCCCTGAAGCATCCTCTTGGGAATCAGAGGGAGTTGAAGAAAAGTTGCAACTGAGCTCAGCAACTGGTAGACAGCCTGCCACTGTCTATGTTTCTTATCATGGAACCCAGTCAGAATTTCCAGTCAGTTTTGCCAAATTACAAAGTCAACATGGTAGGCCAATCTGGTCAAGAGTTGATCAAAAAGGACCAGATATATAGCAGGGGGTCTAGGCACACATGCAGGTAATCCAGTTTTATCTCCAATACCAATGGTCACTGGATCTGAAGACTCCCAGAAATCCCTGCAACACAGAGTCCATGCAGCACTGCATTCTTAGACACTTGCCCTCGTGGGTCTCCTGAGTAGCAATTGAGAGTCTTTCTCTCAAGCGTGCTCTCTCTCTTCTCTCTCTCTCCCTCTCTCTTCCTCTCTCTCTTTTCCTCTCTCTGTCCCTCTCTATCTGTATTTGTCTTATCTCTCCATATCCATGCTCTCTCTTATACATACGTGCACACATACAGAGAGAGAGAAAGAAAGAGAGAAAGAGAAAGAGAGAGAAGAGTGAGTGAGCTTAGTCACCAGATGTGTCTGGTTTGGGGTTAGCCAATGAGTTGAACCAAATATGGAACCCAAGCTATGGCCCCACTTGGACTGAGGGCCAAGTCAGCAGCATTGCCCAACTATTGAGTTTAATATCAACTCTAGCTCTATTTGAGCAGGGAACCCAAAACTATAAACCAAGAAAAACTCACAGCCCAGATTCTGTTACTGTTCTACAGCAATTACCAGCCTAAAAACCTGGCCATTGCTGAACTTTACTTGTAAACTCACCCCAGCATGGAACCCAGTTAGTGTCACTACCCAAATTCTGAGCATAATCTTGCAGCCCCATCTGATCAGTTATCTAGTGGCTGATGACTTGGAAGACACATTGAGGCACCATCTGATGTAATCAATAAAATCTCTTCTGACCCCAAAATGACCTTGTCTTCCCACACCTTTAAGGGGATGATTTCCTACACTCTTGGGCACAAATTCTCTCTCTAGCATTTCAGACAAGACATTTTGGACATGGTCACAAATAACTTTATTAGTGAACATCAGATTGGACAGTTTCTGAGCCTCAGTCACAGCAACACATCTTGCTGTACACTTGGACCAGCTGCCATAGTCCAGAGTTTTCTACATACTCACTTCCTTCCACATAGTCCTTTCATGGCATGGATAATGGCTAGATGGTGAGTTGAGGAATGGTTTCTCAAAATCAAGACATTCTTGACATCTTTAGAAGTCACACCAAGTTCAAGAACAGTCTGAGCTTTAGCTCAGTAGTAATTAGAACAAGTCAAGCAATAGAAGTTCTTTCTGGGGGTGGATGGTAAAAACTTGGAAGCAGCCTTGCAGTTGGCACTGGCTGGGTTTTTTTTCACAGTGACCTTAATTGACTTCTTGACCTATTTGTCCTATACCCTGGCACCTGAAGACTTAAACATTGGCTCTGAGTCAATCATTTCTATACCTTCCCTTGTTGGCACAGAATTCACAGAAATAATTTATTCCAGGTCTTCAAAGACAAGCTCTTCTTTATTGGTCTTTCAGGAGGGACAAAAGGGCAGAGTCCTGCAGATCCATTAGAATGCTACCCAGGACACCTATCATGGGAATAAGTTCCAACAATGCAAGAGTTACAGACTGGTCTTTCCTAGATTTGGATTCCTTTCCAATACTGTACATCAGTTACTAGGTAATTTGACTAGCAGCTCCAGCCACAGGGACTGTGATCTGTTCAGACACAATTGGGAAATGTGCATTTTCACAACTTGCCAAAATGTCTCAGAAAGTTAGATCTTAACATAGACAATTCGGTTAAACTAAGATTACTGATTCTGAATATTGGCAAAGTTTCATGCCTGGATATTTGGAAGTCACCTTCCAAAAGGAGATTATTCTTGAAATTTCTTTTCAACACTCAATGGTGAGCCCAATAGTGTTCAAGCAGATCAGAACTATGAAGTCTAAGAATTGAAAGTTTAAATTACAGCACTTAAAAAATGCTCCTGGTTGTGGGACAATATGGGATGCCGGGGATCCAACCACAGAGCGTCCTAGGTTAATGCATGCAAGGCAAATGCACTTCGGCTTGTGCCACCATTTTGGCCAGACTGATATTCTTATTGGTGATGATAACCATAAATGTTCTCCCAATCTTTGGTTATAAAAGCAAGTCCCCTAGATAGATAGGCACTAAGAACTTGCGAGAAAGGAAAATTGTTGTCCTGCAACCCAAAATGATCAAATCCAAAACATAAAGGATTTCATAAATCCTCTAAGGGATTTTGACATATACTAAATTTGGCTGCCTCTGCAATAACTAAGTCACAGTTCATCCATGAGCTAAAAACTAGATAAGTTACTCTCAGAAACAAAAGTGCTCTGGGTAATGGCAGAGTTGTGATTCAAAAGCATAGAATAATTACAGCTAAATAAAAACCTAACTCTGGATCTCACCTTTCTTGCTTATCTCCTATTCATTTTCTTTGCTCTCCTGGGCATCTTGTGGTGACTTCCAAATATTCTAGTTTCCCTCACACTTCTGATTTTCCTTTTTGTTTGTTTTAGGGTCATACCTGGTGGTGCTCCAAGCTTACTTCTAGTTCTGTGCTCAGTACCTGGTGGTACTTGTGAGACCATTTAGGATGACAAATATCACCCTGGATTGGGTACATGCAATTGGGTACAAGGCAAACACCTAACCTGCTGTGCTCTAGCTCCTGCCTCTCCCTCACACTCTTCCTTAACAGTATCCTAACATAAAATAAAATTACATTTAAACATCTCATTAAATAAGAAACAAATAGAAAAACACACTTTCCTTTTACAGTATCCTAGCACAAAATAAAATTACATTTAAACATCTCATTAAATAAGAAACAAATAGAAAAACATTATCAATTGCCGCACTGAATGGGATTAATTATACCAATCACACTCTTATATTATACTAATTTCTATCATTAATTCTTAAATATATTCTGCATGTTTAAACAGCCTGTCCTACTTATCTTAAAGAATAAGGAGTCCATTTGTATAGTATATGGAACTTGGGAATTTGTAGTATTGTATTTCAACTTTGCACATTATAATAGCTTACTTATCTAAGACAATTGCCTTTGAATCAGTCTTTTAAACAGTTCAGATAAGAGTCATTTCCAATTACCCTTTCATGTATCCACTGTGTAAATTACATGTGCAAATTATGGAGATTATATGCCAGAGTTCTAGTCAATAAGATGTATAGAAAAGCATTTGTTGTGATAACTTTGACTGAATTAAAAGGCATTGGCTTAAGATCAAACTCTCTAGATCCTATCAGATTTACATTTCCTTTTTGATGCCTGGAACTTAGTTTGATGTCTGGCACAGTAGCAGTCATCTTGAGATACAGAAATAAAAGTTATCTGAATATCTTTATTTGAAAAATATCAGAGGGAGAAATAAAGAGTGTGTTATAGACTGGTTGTTATTTTACCAGTGTGTGCTTCTATATAGACACTTTGTACATATGACAAAATAAGGCTAAGTTACTTGTGATGACCCAAAGTTGAATTAGAGCTAGGGACTTAGCAAATGTGATGGGTTTCTGATGATCCTAGAAGTAAAATTCTAGCCTTATAATTTAAAGATTTAACATTATAATGATTTAAGAATCTTAATGATTTAAGATTCTAGCCTCATGATTTATTGTGTAACATTTAAAACTAGATGCAGTTTTAAAATTCTGTTTTAAATTATCCTGGGTTTTGGTATAGCTAAAAAGCTCAATTTCTTAGTATATCTAAAAAAAAAATTGACAGCTACTGAGAAAGACGCATTACATTTTAATCATTCCAGTGACTGTGAGTATAACTTGCTACCCAACTTTATTATAACAGTTCTTACAACAGGCAAAAATTTCTTGCCATTTTTGATAGAACAGGTGAAAGGCTGTAAAACAATCTTCTGAAATTGCCCTAAAAACTGGTTTGGATTCTTTCAAGATAAAATACTGTCTGACTAGGAAACCTCGCCCCTAGCTGACTCAGAGCCCGGCAAGAGTGTTTGACTAAATTCGGAAGTGGGCTGTGTGGAAAATGGGGGTGGAAGGCATCCCTGTCACCTATGATTCAGCTTCCTTTGAAGTTAATTCATTGACACTTGACCAAATGCATGTAGATTATATGTGTATATATATATATATATATATATATATACTCTTGAACATCTCAACAACTAACAAAGCCATCAATAAATAGGCAGGAAATATAGTCACCATGTCTTTATTCTGCCCGCTCGATGGTTTCTATTCTTGAAAGAGTTGTACAGCAAGCCATGAAAAATTATGGCTTATATTTATAAAAATAAATAAGTAGGCAGAAAACCTAAATAGATACAAAAAAAGAACAAGTGGATGATGGTCAATAGGAACACGGAAAATGATTTATTTTTTTGTCTTATTGTCTTATTTTTGGAGGAATTAGAGAGCAATCCTAAATGAAGTATTTTATCATCCTGGTAAGTGTGATCTACATCAAAAAATAAAAATAAAAAGGATATAATGGCTTAGAAAAAGAAACCACAACCATTCTAGGAAAAAGATCTGCAGAAAGATGAGCTCTTAAACTTAGTGTGAATCAACTGCCAGATGAAGAAATAGATAGGACAAAACTCATCAACAAGATGCCATACAAGAAGAGAAAGTACTCCAGGAAGAAGGAATTAAAACAAAACTGGCACCATTTGCATCTCAAAATCTAACAGAGGCTCCAATAGAGGACGCAGAGGAGATTCATATTTTGGGGACAAAAGAGGAAGGAGATGTGTAGAGGTTGTGACCAGTTTTGGGGGAAAGAAGGCAA